>NC_031981.2:33474686-33587186 GCF_001858045.2 Oreochromis niloticus | reverse complement strand
ATCGTTCTCACTGTAGAATGAGGCACAGTGTGTGGAAATGCCCTTTACCAGAAACAATTTCTTTTTTTAAGATCATTGTTGATGTCTTTCCTCCTAAATGTTCAAGACCTGCAAAACTGATCTGAAGAAGGAATCTGTGCTTTTTGAAGAGGATGTGGCATCAGGAACACAATTTTTGGACAGCTGCTTCTACAAACAAGCATGTTAGCTAAACCTTTAAAGACTGTGGTTATGGTATAAATGACAGTAACTCCATCATATTGTAAATCTGTCTGGTAATGATACACAAGTCCAGTTTTGATTGTGATGACTATGATGCATTTACATGGATTTCACAGGGAAATCTTCTATCAGTCTTTACATTGACAACATCCCTACACACAACACATCCTCCACAGTAAATTCCTTTGATTAAAACACTATGCCCAGGTTGGCAAATACGAGAATTTTCCTTTGAAAAGCGTGAATCGACATGTTTTGAACGATGCAGATTTATTTGTATATGACTTACAGGGATTCTGGGTTATATTGGCCAAAAGAACAGATTGTTTGGTCCTGCTGACTGTTCTGGATGAATTAATTGTGTTTAGCAGGGCTACTCAATGGACCTTCATGAGAACTCACATTTGCACAGATGCTGCGTGTGTGTGCTAATGACCAGTGGTCTGCTTGTTGTTGGAAAAGATGACTTCAGAGTGGTCTGCCACTGTGTGAGTGTTCGTCTGCTGGTCCATTCCTCTCCCCAGGCTGCGGTGACACACACACAAACACACAAACACACACAGACTCTATATTGTCACAAATGAGCATATGCATGCCAGTATTAACACCCACACATACATATACACGCTCACGCACAGGCGCACACATATAAATCCATTAGTCAGACAGTTAAAAGGAAAGCGCAGAGATGGACAAACAGTGCGACTGAATGCCCACGCACCATGGCGATAACCCTGTCGCATGACTCAATTCAGGGAATATGCTCAGTCACATCAAAACACGCTCTTTGTCACCAGACCCCGAAAAACATGTTTGTCATGTTGCCCTCTGAGGGTTATGTGTTCCCCAACTTGCAGGTCCAAGTATAATTATTCGGCGACTGAATGATCACCATTCATCCTTCTCTTATGGCACAGCGTCGCCCGGAAGTGATCTAAACATGACCGCGGGAACCTATCGCAGAATATTTGAAAGCAAAGCGGGGGAGTTCAGGGGCATAATTCTGTTGAGAACGGCTAATGCATTCACACCCACACAGATTGACTCACCCCGACAATAGAGGCTGTGTTGTCTATTCTAGGCAGCTGGGCAGGATGGTCAAACTTGGAATCCTTTGTAGGATGGAAGAAAAGTCCGTCTTTGTCGCATTTTTACAGAGTGTATTTTACCATACGCCTTTGCATGGCTGGTCAGGCATTCAGCGTTGCAACAAGGCTAAAGAAAGTTTGCATAGATTAGCAGTGTTATTGCAAATGTTGAGCCCACTTACGTGTTAATCAAGCCTTTTTGAACTGAAGGCCCTGTCTTTTTGAAGCAACCTTTTGAGAACTGCGAACAGGCAAACTGCACGAATAAGAGTGATGATAGAACCGTAATCAAAGAATGACCAATTTGCTTTAAAGGTAGGTTTTACTTCTAGAAATGCAGCAAAATTCAAATTCAGATCACCCAACCATTACACACATATGCATTTTGAGCTTCTTCTGCAAAGGTTTCAACAGCATTTTGAAACACAGCCTTTACACAGGAATACCAGGTGCTCAGATCTTATTTGCAGTCACCTTTTCAGTTTTTCTCGAAGGTGTTGGAACAACTGAAGGCCTATCAACTTTTTGCACACCATGCCGGAAAAATAATCTCTTGATGGTCTTGGCTTTGTGCAATGTTATGTTAAAAGTATTATCGTAAAGCCTGAATCACACAGTTGGCTGTAGCATTAAGATTTTGTGTAATTAAAACCTGCCCAACTCATTAAAAACCACCCCAAACCATAAACATGGAACGCTTTCATGTGAGTGAACATAAACTCGTGGCCATATATTATGTAACATTCAGCAGATGTGAGTACCTGAAAATCCCAGATGTGCTATCATCCCACAAAACGTTAAGTGTTTGCAAAGGGACGTATGAGAAGCTTCTGACCTAAGGAGAGGACAAGGTCATGGGAGCCAGTAGTGCAGCTCACTGCACGTCTTCAGCTTCCTGTACTTGTCTTCTTTACAACACTGTTCTGTCTGTGCTGTTACTTATTCCTTGTAGGTCAGAAACTCGGCATTTCCTGCTTGTCTTCAATGCAGTAATAGATAGGGAGTATCCTCGCTGCCAATCAAAATGAGCCTTTTGCCCTCGGCTGGGTGGAGATTGTTGCAGTAGCACTGAAGCATCCTGTTTAGTTATTCAATTACCATAAAGGCCTGTTACCTCAAAACAAGTTTATTGAGTTATAAAAAAAAAGAAAAGAAAAGAACGACCCATTTTACACAAAGAATGCAAAGATTTGTAAAAGTTGAAACCCTGTTTGGTTTGTGACCTTTGAAATATATTTTTGAACTGTACTGTACTGCAGATGTGCTGTTTGTCTGCTTTTGTTTCTTAGTACGCAGGGAAACAGCTTGAACAGTACAACATGGCCTTCGCTGAGAAGACAGAGATGAAGAGGAAAAAGGGAAAATGAAAGAAAAGCAGCGAGTAAAGGCTCAGATAAATTAAATGCTAATATGTCTCTGTAATAGATATGTTTTCCCATGATGTTCATGCTACAATTTTTCTTCAGATTCGATTAACTTAATCTAATCTTACTCTGAACACCTTACATTTTTCATTGTCTTCTCTGTAATTTCTCCCCACACAAGAAAAGGCACATGAGGAATGTGTGATTTGAGACTGCACAGGTGTGTGTGAGTGTGGACCACAGGTGTCTATGCACGCGTTGCAGCATGCGTCTTGATTATCTGTGCGTCTGTTTTCTTCTGTGTGCTTTGTGTTTTGTAAGAGACACAACTGGCTGTCACAATACATTTAGAAGCTCTCATCCAGTAGGAAATGTTTAGTTACTCTGTCAAACCTCTTTGGCACAGGGCCCAAGTTTCAAATTAATGTATAGCTCCTATGCACCTTGGTGATTTGTTTTCCAATGGACTGTTTAAATAAGTATTTAACCAGTGGTATTAATCTGCTAACCAGGCTCACCTGTTTTTAGCATTTACAGCGTCTGCCAAGAGTCTCAGCCCAAATCGTATCTGTTCATGCCTAGCTTAGTAACATCATTTTCCACTTCCTGCCCCCCGCACGTACAGAACAACAACAGTTTGACTTTTCTGAAACATGATAATTGTGAAGACTTTATGTGAGTTTGGATTTGGAATAACAGTCTTGAATTAAGTTCGACAAAATGTGTGAGAGAAAGTTGTGTGTGGTCTGCTGCATAGTGTGTACCCGAATAACCCACAAAATATATACACTGACTTCATTCTATAATTATTTCTCTGCCTGCTTACAGATGAGAAGCACATGGCTTTTCACTGATGTTCTGAAATATCCCTCGCTCCCTTTCAGCATTATTAAGTTAGATATATATGATTTACTATAATGTTTTTGGTGCAATACTTCACTGCTCTTGTGACTTTTATTTATGTGACAGTGTGGTGCTCCTGATGCCAGATTTTACAGTTACACATTTTCATGAATAAAGTCGCTGCTGTAGTTACCGAACAAATGGATTGTATTACTCAAAACGCTGGTGATGCAACTCAAAAACTTTGGTGTACAGTACTGTTCAAAGGTCTTGAGCTGCACCTCATTTCTTTACATTTTTTTTTTAGGAAAATTTAAAATAAGTACAGTGATACATTGAAACATGAATGGAAATGGAGTATATAAGGGGAAAAAACAGTTTGTACAGTTCTAACAAGCTCGTTGAGGCCTGGGCTTTGGAGACGCCAACCCGTGGCTGATAGCGTTCCACTGTGTTTTTCTCTTTTGAAATTCCTTATTGCATTGGCAATGTGTCTAAGATCACTGTCATTGCCAATCAGAATTTCATCCATGGATGGTATTTCATGGTGGATTTGAAACTGATGGTACTTTTCTGTGTTTATAATTTCGTAATTTTGAGAAGATTAAACGCCCCAAGCTATGACACAGTCTCATTGTCGATCATTATCAATCAGCCTTTGTTTAATCCTTTCTTGAAGCACCTTTGGCAGCAAATATAACCTCAAGTCTTTTTGGGAATGAATCAAACCTATATTTATTTTGTGCTCCCACTTTTCTTTGCAGAACCTCTCAAGCTTCATCATATTGGATGGGTAGCATCAGTGCAAAGCCATTTTCCGGCTGAGTCCAATCAGGTCCAAGTCTGGGCTCTGGCTGGTCCACTCAAGGACCACTCCTTTGTTGGCTAGGTTCTTAGGGTCATTTTCTTGTTGGAAGATGAACTTTTGCACCAGTCTGAGGTCCAGAGCGTCTCCTGTTCATGCTGCTAAAACATATCCCCACAGCATGATGCTGCCACCACCATGCTTACCGTATAGATGGCATTGGCCAGCTGATGAGCGGTGTTTCCCCCAGACACGGTGTTTGGCATTCAGGCCAAATAGTTCAATCTTTGTTTCATTAGCTCATTGTGACCTTTAATGCTGCAGAAGTTTTTCCATATCCTTTCCGGATCTGTGCCTCGATAAAATCCTGTATCAGAGTTCTACAGACAGTCCTTCAGACTCAATGGCTTGGTTTGTTCTCTGATGTGCACTGTCAACTCTGGGACCTTTGCCTTTCCAAATCATGTCCAATAATGAATTTTTCACAGATGAATTTCACTTAAGTTGTAGAACCATTTCACAGATGCTCAGTGGAAAAAGGATGCAACTGAGCTCAACTCTGAACATCAGAGCAGGAGCTGTGAATATTTGTGTAGATGTAATATTTCTGTTTTAATTAATTGCAAGAACTTTCACTTTGTCACTGTGTGTAGAATTTGAGGTGAAAAATGATTTGAATCCAATGTCGAATAAGGTTGTAACATAAAATTGATAAAATGTTGAACAAGTGAAGTGCTGTGAATACTGCATTGGGCGTGGCTTTCTGATACTGATCATTTGCAGTAGGTTTTATGACCAAGCACCTCATCTTTGGTGTAAAAATACTATGCTTGTCCAGCTGTGTTATCTTTGGTATTTTTCATAGATTGAACAAAAGAAATCAGCATCAGCATTTTTTATGCTTGAATCATCCATGAGTCAGTGTTAACTGGCTTAATAAAAATGGTCGAATGCAATTGAGAGGACTGAAGAAAAGGGGGAAAAGCAGCTAATATCCAAAGACCTTCAGAAAACCTACAGAATTATTACTCAAGACCCCTTTAAAAATTACAAGAAAGTTTGGAAGCAAAATATGAAGAAATGGAGTTGGCTTAAGACTTTTGCACAGTACTAGAGTTTGGGCAAGCATTTGCTGAAACAGAAAAGCTGTACATACACAAGTATAGGAAGGCATTTAATGTAATTGTAGAATAACTGTTTATCCAGCTGATTATCATTATACAACATCAGCATGTGACCGCATCACATCAGCAATTGATATGATCTTGTATCATGCTGTCATTGTCAATTCTGGTAGTATCTGAAAAAAGATTTCTGACTTGCCCACAGGCTCCAGTGTGGCACGCAACATTTTGTGACATTCAGAAAGTGAAATGTTGGAAAATTATGATTTACTGAAATGCCACACCCACTTTAATTAAATCATCACCATTCACCTCCAATTTTTATTAATCAGCTGAGCCACGACCCTTGATCATGCAAAGCAAACGTAATTGAAAACCATGCAGTCACTTACAAGCCTTTTCTTGTCTGTGGCGTCCCCTAGAGATGAAGCACAAGGCCTTTTGTGAAGGTACCCAGAAATGAGAAAATAATACCTTTACACGTTCAAGAGGCAGGGAAAATTACACTGATTTACCCCTTTTGATACAAATTGATCTCCTTTTATAATTTAAACAGACTTACTTTCCAAAACAGTTAAGTTGGTGGATGACACAAGACGAACAGGTTTCCAGGAAGGATGAATCTTTCAGTAAATAAAATGGTGTGGCGATGAAGAAATGTGACACTTCTTTTGTTTTTTTAAATGGATGAACTAAGCTGCCCAAACAGATGCTAATAACAAATGCAACTTTTTGTGTTACTCAAAGTGATTGCCTTGCCTGATTTGACATCAGCATGCTTCGTGTTCTCCGGAACTTTCTCCCTGAAATGACTTTTGGCTGCTCATCAGCTCCCCTTCGCCCAAAATTGGCCAACACGAGACTGCAAGCCTCTCTGTCTTCTCCAGAGATTTCTGCTTCCTGAATTGGTAGCACTTAAAGATGTGATTTCACTTTGAACAGACTTATTTCTTGAGAAAATACCACATATATTGAATTTAATCTTGTATTAAATTCGGCCACATGGGCTGTATAATGATAATCAATTGGATTAGTGTTTGCCTTGTCTCTGATGCTAAAGAAACTGAGAGACATAGGCCTGATTTGATGCGAGCCTGAAAGCCTTGCGGGTTTGTCACATGTCCTACAAAGTATATGAATCAACTTAAATAATTAAATAAGTTCAAGATTAAATTAGTGCTTAGAAATTGAAGAGAAAAGCCTCAATTGTGACACTGCATTTCAGAGCTGGTACATTCAGACTGGAGCCACAAAGACAAATTTAACATCTGCAGCCATTCACATTTGTATCTTCAGAAGTTTTTGCAATGTGCAACTGTTAAACTGTGCACACAGTATTTTCACCGTGCAGCTCCCATGTATCCCAGTACTCTCTCTTTGTGCTGATGAAATTGGCTTTTTGCTCTTGAAACCTTCCTCCACTGCGCTTTAGTTATATACTTTTTTCCGTTCCTGGGCATACAGCAAATCACCAGCCACCTGTTGCAATCACAGTATAGTCCCATCTGTTTGTATTCCAGTCCTCTTGTTAACTAATGATGTTTCCACGCCGTTTCCCCATCTAAGTGATTAAGACTGTCGCCTTTTTAACGTGTGATAATGGTTTGTGTTTTACTTTATTTAATAAAAACATGTCCCACAGAAATAATCATTGGCCATTGTTTGGCCAGCTTTTGATTAGGAGTATTAATGTGGCACGCATCTTTAAGCTAAGTTTTTAAAAAGTCACTCTGTTCACTACATCCCATCTTGGTGGACATTAAGCTTAGGATCAGGCTTTTTTTTATAACGAGTAATCCAAACCACACAGCAGCGTATTAATGACTAACCTCGTGTTGTGGATGGTCTCAGCTCAGACATTGTCTTGGATGAAATTGGTTTGCTTTCGGTGTTTCTTCGTGCAATGTGATGGTGTTTGTCTCTGTTCATCTGGGATCCTCAACATGAACTTTTATTGAGAACAATTTAAACCTCATCCTACGGCTTCCATATGCTAATGCATTATTATTAGCCTAACCATTGTTCTGTACCTAACCACCAGATAGCACATCATTATCTGTCAGCTAGCAGTAACCCTCCAACCATCACTGCTATTTAGTTTTCTGTCTTTGCATATGTAAGTATGCAGCTGTATATTTACTTTATTAGAAATACTTAAGTCATTAAGTATTTCTACTGGAAAGGGATAGCTCAGTAGGTAGAGTGTCTGCCCCATGATCGGAAGGTCGGGGGTTCGACCCCACTGAACGGCTACCCTGAGGTACCCCTGAGCAAGGTACCGCCCCTACACACTGCTCCCTGGGCGCTGCACTGGTGGCTGCCCACTGCTTCACTGGGTGAATGGGTTAAATGCAGAGGAGTAATTTCCCTTCGGGGACTAACACAACACACTTTACACTTTACACACACTTTACACTTTACACACTAAGTCAGAACACAGTATTTTATATTTAAGAAGAAACTAGCTAGCTAGCTTCCTGCTAACTTCTAACCTAACCGCTAAACCTTGCAAACCCTCTTTTACATGGATGCTTTGATGTTAAACTTTATTGTCACACCTGGGAAAACTGCCACGCTCCTCATTGTACTAATGCAGGATTCTGGGCCGTTTTACATTTTGTTTGCAGATTGTTTGGATAAGGAAATTGCTAATGAAGTCAGACTTGAAAAGAGGATTACAATAGATTCTCTTCACATTTTCTGTTGCAAACAAGTTATAAATATCAATGTTGTCACATCATGTTCAAAATATTGAGAGATGTTGTTTTTAGTGTTTGATCAGGCTTGATAAATGGGTTTTGAAACAAGCATGTGATAAACTGAATTTTGAAACTACCTTTGTTAGCAAACCACAAATTTACCATAAATGTGAAATCTGAATAGAAATGATTGTTTTACCCACTGAGATAATGAATGAGTAAAAATTAAGGTGCATTTAAATGACTAGAATTACATTGGCAGACAACAGAAAAATCTGCCTTTTTGTTGCTTTCCTGCTGTAGCGACTTCCACAGTTGCTAGAGGCCGGGGATGGAGCTTGCCTCTTTGCCTGACGCGCTGTCAACTTAATAATGCGAGAGGTGGAATTGCTTGCTTATTTATTAAAGTGCTTTGAGAGTTTACAGAGTAATGTGATCATCTCACGATTTGGACTCTTACAATGTCACAGGCTCTAATGTAACAAGGCAAAACATGTTGTGCAGCGGTCAACAAAAACTACGGCTACCCAGCCCTCCTCTCTGTCAAAATCAAACCCAGTGAATGACAGACTGACAACGCCCTCTTATGTCACCGCTAGCACCCACGTGACTCCCATTACACATCACCATAACAACCAAACAAATGAAAACCCAGTGATCATCAAAATTCTATATATTTAGTTATGGCTCCTACACCTGCTATAATAGGTTAAATGTTTCATATTTCTATAAACTGTTATGTATATTATACAGTTAAGAAAAAAGATTGAAGAGTTGTTCTAAGAGCGCCACATTTCTTAGTTTCAGGGAGAACAGAACATTCCAGTTACCTCTTTACCCCCTTTGTAACAAACCCTACCCATCCAGCTGTGCAGCAAAGTTCAAAAAAAGACCCTAACCTAACCTCAAAACAGTAAAGGATGTGTGTCTTGTACACCATTGCCATCTTGGTATGGGTCAAAGTGCTAGCCATCTTTGCTCCCTCTCCTGCAAACAGTTGACACATCATGATGAGTGAAAGGTGTGCAGAGAACCAGGGAGCGGGGGCGGCATGGTGGGAGTGAGGGTACGTGACAGAGAGGTGAAGAGAGAGCTTTGTTTGGGCCTGAGTGTGTTTCGGGGCAGCCTAATTGAAGGATGTTTTAATGCTGTCGCAGGATGGCAGGTTGGAATAATCATAGCTATTTGTTTACGCAGCAGACACCCCAATTGACTTTTAATGGCTGCAGCCTGTGTAGTGCTTCCAAGTGCCCTGGTGGATTTGACTTTCATTATGGGGTGGAACATTCACTCGTCTCTTCTGCTTTTCTCTTTTGGTTTACATGAAGATGTTGGATTCTGCATAACTGATGAGGGAGCTTTGAGGTTTGCTGGTTTGAGAGTTTTCCTCTCACACTGCAAAGATGCACAGCAAATGCTGTATGCCTTTCCAAATTCCTACCTTCTGTACATTTGAGAAACTTAAAGATGGCCTTGGTCCTGAGTTTCAGAAGCACTGATCACAGAACAGGTGTTAGCATAATTTAAAAAAAGGTTTTCTGAGCTTTGTTTTAGGCTTACTTTCTTTTAATAGATTTTAGACTTTAAAAGGATTTTGCTAAAACAAAATTCTATTACCTGGAAGATCTTCTCTCCGTTTGTCTACCACCAGTGTTTCCTCCTGTTAATTAAAAATCAAGACATGTACCACTTTCCTAGAGAATGCCAAAGCGCTGACTGTAGGCGATTACTAACATAGCGACTTTAAAAGGGGCTAGTTTGTTCATTGAGGCATAAGTTTTGTCTGACCTTCTCTGTGGCAGGGTCAGGGGTCATATCACTAAATAGGATTTAAAGATGGCCACTGCTCCTGCTGCTGTCCGTCTTCACTTTAGCCTCCAGGGCAGAAGCTTCCTGTTAGCCAAATTAACAACAAAAGCATCCTTGTTGTCATGCATTATTACTACAAAGCACATCTTAGGACATTCTGAAGTCACTGTGACTAGGGCAGGTCCTGTAATCTGTGGGGAGTCAGTTTAGCTGGAATTGACCCTCTTTTTTATCTTACCAATCTCATCCTCAGTTTCCAATGGAGCATTGATCAGCTGTTGGGTGTGAAAGGTGTAAAACAGTACTGTTATCTACTTAATGACCTTATATAGAGGATGCACTTTAAGGCTTTTAATGTGCACAACACTGTTGGGAGTGTGGATGGGAACAAGACACAATGCGTGTGCGTATTTCTGCAAATTTACCAGCACCCTATGAAACATACTTGCATTGATTGTTGATTGATTGCAATGAAAACAACAGCCATAATATATGTGTATTGTTTAAATTCAACTACAACTATCGCCACACACAACAGCGACCGTTCAGACACAGTCATGCACACACACACACACACACACACACACACACACACACACACACACACACACACACACACAGAGTACTGGATGTTTAATTACATTAATATGCAATATCAGCCATTAGTAGCTCTTTAATTATGAATGGAGATGGAATGACACTACCATTAATATTTAATTAAAGGGCAATAAAGTGTTATTTGGCAGCGTTACAAAACTAGACACTAATAAAGGAATCTCTTTAGCCAGTAATCACCGGAGACAGAAGAGCCCCGTCCCTCTTAAAAATTGACTGTGTGAAACAGTAAAAAACACTGAGGGCACGTCAAGGTCAAAAGTGTGGCCACGCACTTGATCCAAAGCAAAGAAATGTGTCACTGGTTCTTCACATCTTTTCACTGGCAAAACACAACAAACAGACATAAATAGTGGAAGGGAAAAGGAAGCAAATTAGGCACCATAGTTATACTAACATCTCCCACCGCATCCCCAAGAAATTTCAGACCCCGCCTTCCATCCACAGCTAAAGCCAGGTTAATAAACTCATTGAATTGACAGCTTCCTTGGACATCACGAGTTCAGTACTCTTTGCTGTCGCATTTTTGCTGTGAACAACAGCAAGTTTTAATATGTAGGCTCCAGAATAATTCTGACAATATAATTATAAATCCTCACAAGAAGTCCCACTACAGGCAGATTTGTGTCCAAAGTTTGCCCAGGCAGGAATGTGTGATGCCAGCAGGAACAACGCATTACTTAGCAGCAGACACCCATGCAGTGACATTGAGATGCTAAAGCTGTAGCTTGTTTACACAAGTTTCCCCCTTTTCTCCTTTGAGAAGCCACCATTTAGCCAGACAATAGGCACAATGTGGCCCTCATCTGTGAGTGGGCCGGTCTGACAAGGCAAACAGTCAGCTGGGGCACTCTGGTTTGCTCTGGAGTGGATGTTTAGATCAGTGGGACGAAGCATTGTTTTAACCTAGAGGGCCATGATACACATACAAATTTCTGAGGCAATAAAATGCTAAATCTTGTTTGCCATCATAAAGAACAATGTTTTCCTCTGTGCCATCATTTAAAGCTTCTGTTATAGTTTTCAATTTTTCAAATTTGCACACTTGTATTTGCAAACTTGAATTGAAATAAAAAGCAAAGTTCATAGTTTGGATTTCATTTGTTTGCTTTGTGATTTCTAGCTTCACTTTGTCACAGTAAAAGAAAACCACAAGAATTTGAACAGCACTGTAAGACCTTTTGTTGTCATGGTCGGGGCAGTTTTTATATTCTGTTTTTTTCTTGTCTCTCTTTTGTTCTCTCTCTGAGGCTCAGGTGGAGGGCTGGGCAGGCTTGTCTATTGGGTGGAGTTATTGCTGTTGAGTGTTCAGTCCAAATTTGGTGGTGACTGAAAAATTGTAAGTTTTATTTTGTGATTGTCCATATACATGTAATTGTTAAGGAAGGCTGACTAGCAAAGACGAATAGGATATATATCAAATTAACTGAAACAAGTTTTAATTATAATATAAAAGAAGATAATATAAAATGAAATCTGCAGATGATATCATATAATATTTCCCTTGCTCGTTAGTGCACCTATAAGAGGCTGTGTACATCTCTGAGCTAACTTCTTACAGAGTGCGAGACTGACAAGCAGGCCTCAGCACTCCCTTGGCGTATATTAAGTCCAGCTAATGAGCTGGTCAATGTGACAAGAGGCGGCTGTGATCGATGTCCCCTCTAAATTGATGGGCTCTGCCAACGAAGGACACTGACCCACCGAGAAATGTTGATGAAGTAACCGACTGGAAACTCACACTTCCTCTCGGGCTGCGAGAAGCCTGTGCACAGAATTAGCAGGACATGCGGTTATTTTCACTGCACATGTGCAACACATCATCATTGCTTGCACTTTCATTAACGATTTCTAAAACCTAATGAAAGAGTTAACTATGACACGCAGTAACCACATGATAGAAGAAAATATTTTTAAATGGGTTTGATGTGCATTATATACATGTTGAATGCTGATGTCATGTGAATTTTTATATTTAAGGGTATTAAAATTTGCACTCATAAGCTTACGATACAAAGCAGATATATTTATTCTTTTGTGACTATTAAAAAAAGGTTAGATTATGTTTCTTTAATGGTGTGACACCTGCTATGCACTTCAGCTTCTTTCAGCTTCACCTAATTGTGAGCAATGTATGGGTATCTCTGTTTTTGCCCATTTCAGGCCCAGTGGAAGAGACCGGGACCTGAATCTGCATATAGTAATCATCAGAACATTTCCCAGCAGAATATATTTGCATAAGATTATTACTCATTGGCAGTGACCCCGATTAAGGATGAGCCACATTACTAATAGGCTTCTCTTAATGCTAAAATATAAATCCTGGGATATATATCCGCTTTGACATTAATGACTAAATGTTACTTCTCAGCCTTGTCGCAGCGATGATCAAAAGTACTTCACTTCGCTTTTTTTTTAACCCCTCCTCTCTTTAAAATTTCAGTTCTGTCTTCCTTTTCCGACTAATATTGTGGATAAAAGATTTCCGTGTGTCAGGCTTAAAGAGGGGAGATTTTTCAGCTGTTCTGGCAGAGAAAGTTTTGATGGCATGAGAGGGAAAGTTGTGCGTGAACTTGGAGGAAATGTGATGAATCAAGTATAAAGTATAAAAGCTTCTCTACTACCAACTCAACACATGCAGGGCAAGGCTAAGGCTATTGCAATTGTTTGCTGCGTGTACATTTATACATGCACACATTAATGCCTGAGGAGTCTATCGCTTTCTTACTGTCTCTGTCTTCTGGCACATTCTCTGTCTCGACGTTAACCAATAAAGATGAAATGTCTTCAAAAAAACAGCCAGTGTCCCAACAGACTTTTTCAGCCGTCCGCAGGTCCTGTTCAGTATGCAGCACGGGCAACAACTCAATTAACCAGAAGCCCCTAGCCATCACAGCAGCAGGCTGCCTCATAATATTTCCCATAATGTTTCATCCAATTTGGAGAGTTTGACGTTTACCCCCTGCAGGACTGCAGCAAGAGACAATGACTGAAGGCAAGGGGGCACTGAGGTGGTGGTGTGTGCGAATGGTAATGTGGCCTGGAAATCATTGCTGGGGGCCTGCAGGTGAGAATGCATCATCACCATTTTTTTTTAAATCAACTCTTTCAAAACTTTGCAAGCGCTAGAATATATTTTTCAATTTTTTCAGAATAAACTTAACAGTCCTCAAAAGAAAAAAAGAAAAAGTAGAAACAGTGTGGATAGTGTATGCATGAGAGAGTGTGTAAAAAATTATTTTGTGAAATATTGCACACGCTGCAGAAGTAATAGACTGCCGAGAATGGGTGAGGGGGGGTGTTTATAGCACTGTGCCATTGGATAAAGATAATGTTTTAGGAGAGTTTCGCAGGGCTAGCAGCCCTAAGATCCTCTGCTCTAAAGCGAGAGGATTTTTTTGAGAAGCCTGTGAGCCACTTTAAGACGTCCTATCATTGGCATGACCCTGCTTTTACCTCTCTACCCTCTCCAACAGCCCTCCCCATCTTTCCATCTCTCCTCCTCTCGGACAGAAGAGGACTCTGCGGCTCCTAAGTGACGACAGGAGAGTCACCCCGGTGGAACTGATGCCCCCGATCAGTGATGGGCTGGAAAAGCATAAAGGCAGAAAAGGAAGGTGGGGGAGGGTTGGCGGGGGGGGGGGGGGGGGGGGGGAACGAGGATAACGCTGATACAGCAATTTCCCTAACCCACAGAGGGAGAGAGAGAGGGCAGTGGGGTAGAGTGAGGGAGGTTGATAGAGAGAGGTGAGGATGGAGAGAAAGACAAGGAAGGGGAGGGGTGGGGAGGGGGTCTCATTTATGATTAAAAGATAGGCCAGATAACCCTGCGAGCCTGGCCCATCACTCTCCTTTAAAATGAGGTTCTAATGGCACCTGGGGAGGAAGGGGAGGCTTGGGCATCATTAACCAGAATGTCTGAATCCTTATACCAGGGTAGGGTATCTCTCAGAAAAAAGTGCACCTAAGATACCTTGGAGCACTGGGTATGTGAGAAGCATTTGCACTGCATGCACACTGCCGAGTGTTCAAATTGTGTACATGGTTCACATTGACAAAATCAGCAAAATGCCTCAGAGCCATCAAGATAATAGGAGGATGTATGTGTGTGCATGCAACTGGTTACATGTATATATGTGACACTGCATGTCTGATCTTACTGTGTCTCTCTGGAACATGTCGCTCCTAATGAGAAGGTGATTAACGGTAATGTATCTCATTAGTTAAAACAGGTTTCATCATGGCACAAAGTGCTGCTAAAGTCACCACTCTGTTCAAATATGGTTTCTTACAGCTGGCGGGCTCAAGTCTGGTGTGCGATTTTCATCCACAAATCGAAAGACTGATTTGAGCCTATGTTCTTTTTTTTTTCGTTCTTCTTTTTTATTCACAAAATGTGTGAATTAATAGTCTCGAGATGAAATACATCACACAGCTTTTGTTAGTTTTCCATTCTTAATGAAAAAAAGATTTCCTCATGGACTTCCTGCTGCAACAGCATATTTGGATCTCCTAAGGCACGGGTGTCAAATATAAGGCCTAGGAGCCAAAATCGGTTCGGCAAAGAGACCAGTCTGGCCCAGTGGACGGCTTTGTAAAATGTGGAGGAGAGGATACATTTTCGGACTTTTGGAGTTGGAGTTTTTCTTTTTTCTGCTGATACGACACCTACAGCTGTTCTTATAAGGCCAGAGTCATGAAGTACAGTAATAGATTTACCGTGTGGAAAATCTGGGACAGACTGTTGGAATTGCACGTCTTTTTTTTACATCAGGGATTAAATGTGTAGTTAAACTTCTATACATGGATAGAAAGAGGAATTTTACTGGTCCAGCCTTCTTAAGGAAAGTGGGCTCTATGTGGCTCTTGCTAAAAAATGAGTTTGACATCCCGTTCAAATGTTACAGTAAGCAAAACCCACTTTTAGCCATTGAAGGTGATGATAATATTGAGGACACAAACACCACGATTTTTTATGTCTTCTGAAATCTCAATTGATTTGAAGTTAACTCTTTTTATAAAGTTCCAGTTTGCAGAAACATTCACCTCAAGATGCTTGACATTAAACACAATATTAGAAAGAAACCCAACGATCACACAACCCTCTATGAGCAAGCATTTGGTGACATTGGGAAGGAAAAACCCAGCATTCTCTACATTTTTCAACCCATCTTCTCCAGCATTAGGGTCTACCCTGCATTCTCCACCCTGGTCTAATGATCTTTGGTCCCTCTCCTGCCTGTTAAAAGACAAAAGTGCAGTAGACAGCCCGTCTTATAGTCTCTCTTCTTAGGAATGCTAACAGTTTGCAACCTGACCCAGTGTCTCTCCGGTGCTACCCAAACAGGGCTGTCCGACTATCCTGAAACCAACACCATGAGTGTTTCCATCACTCATATTGAGATATCAGTGTCTTTATAGTTAGAAATCCTCCACATATTATCAGTGCTTCTCCAGCTGCCATCATAAGTCTTGCTTTCCTGGGCAACATATCTATCTTATTTTGGAGCACATATCCACAGAGTGTTTCAGTCTGAAAGAAGACACGGTGCCACAGGAGGGAGCGTACTGGATAGATGATGTACAAGACTTTCCATTCCAGTAGCTTGAGAACTTACTGATAAGTCCAATCCCTTTCAGTCCAAACCCACATAGTAGTGACCCTAAGTTAAACCAAATTTGATCAACATAGTTTATTTACTGTATTGATATCTGTCAACAAACATTGTGCTTTTACTGAATGCCTATATCTAGACGAATTATATAGAATTATGAACAATATGAAACTGTCTGCAAACAGAAAATAAATTTTACCAACACCCCAATAACTGATTTCACAAAAGCTAAAGAACATCAATGTTTTGTTATTTCAGTGAAATGGCACTAAGGGTTTGGGAATACTGTAATGTGTATATACAATAGCACAGTGTGGTTAGATGCCTTGAGAAACATTTGCCTTTGGCAATTACACCAAATTAGCATGACTGCAAAATGTCTACCTAACATCAGGCTCAGTAAACATTATGTGGAATGAGTTGTACAAAGTATATGCTAGTAAAAAAAACAGGTTTGCACCTACTCTGAAGAAGCCAGTATTAAAAAAACAAAAATGCTGACAGAGAATAGAAAGCTGTCAAAATGTTCAAAAATATAGTGTTTAGTGACTTCTGTGCTCAGGTTTGCATTAGAACACAGTTTATAGAGCATGTTTGCCATGTTAGACATTTACATTATCCAAATGAGGGGCAATAGACACCTTTTTATTGTTTGCAACATTGCATGAAATGCTGCAAGTAGCAAAAAGACACGAGCCAACCTTTTAACCTTCCACTGTACTGGGAATAATCATTTCCTCAGGTTAGTTTTGGTTCATGCAAATAGTGAGATAATTTGTTCAGCAGTAGCTGGATTAAGACGTCCAGTCGAGCGTAATATTCTAGGGAATCATCAAAGTAGGTTTTTTTCCTGATATCACACAAGACCACTGTGTGTATAACTTTAGGGTGGATGAAAACAAAATTCAGAAATGATAAATAACGGAATCTGTATTGGAAAGGACAAGGAAGACAAACAGTTGCAGAGCAGCAAGGGTTGTTTACCCCTCATTGTGTGTTTCCATAATGCCCCTCTGGACAGTCTGGTTGTGTGCCTGTTGGGAGGGGAGATGTTGACAGTGGGCAGTGGGGTTGGTGAGGTCCCTTTTAGCACATTCATAAAAGCAGCATTTAGCATTGTCACAACAACTGCTTAGGAAAAGCCAAGCCTCCATTAAACAAGGGCAATGATGCACTACAAAGTTACAGCCCCTCAGCCCCCACCACCACCCGCCCCAATCCGACTAACTTTCTGCCTGTTGTATACAGCTTGGTATACGGCAGGATGAGAGAGTTTTTCTGAGTGATTTCCAGTGTGAAGTTATGGTGTTGATTAGCGCAGTGACAGCTGCCATGATTAAAATGGCTGATAGTAATAGTGCAGCATTCATGCATTGACAACTTTGCTCTGCATGGCTTTGTGAGTGGTGATGTATGACACCATTAGGGTAACCTCAGGGCCCTGGAGGACACTTATCTCCCTCGTCACGTCCTTCACACTTTCCATTCTCCCTCTAACAAAAGGACGCCTGCTCCCCAGTCTGCATGCTTATGAATTGTGTGTGCACACGAGCTTGTGATACACGTCTGTGTGTCTGCTCGCTGTCCATCGTTGCTAGTGAAAATGAATGCTGGTTTTCTCTGTAGAATATTTGGGTAAGCCTGTGTATATTTTTTTGTTTGTAAAGTTGAGTCAAGCTTAGGCTTCTGGTACATTACAAACAAGGCCTTTATACCAAGCTGTGTTTTCTGTGCTTATGCTGCTCTAAACCCTGATTTATAATCACACACATACATAGCTTAGTTCCCCCGTGTATATTTTCTGAACATATCTTTTTTTTCTCCTTGTGAAGCGATTAAAATATTCTATCTTTATCCAGTTTATTAAATAATTAAGAAAGAAAATACCACGATTTCTAGAGAGTTGTTTTCCAAGTTATCTTCTCAAAAACAATATGAAAGTCTATGTTTAGATCGACAACAGAAAAAAACTGTCTTCACTTCTTTGAGGTACATAGTGAGTGCTATCTCAAGGAGATTGTTGCAGTCTGCCAGGATCAGCTTTTGTGCAATGCTAATGAAAATCGCACAACAATTACAAAAATGTAATAGAGACTGTTGTGTGTGTTTTTTTAACTATTTCTTTTCTACTGGGAGTGCTCAGATCATTGGAAGACCTGGTTGTTTTGTAGAAACAGTGGCAAGATTAACATTAGAACACACAATTTATTATCAAAAGTACTCCGAACAGCTTCATTTAAAAAAAATGCTATCTAATTTAAATTTCACTGATCTCATGTTCAAGGTCATCTTACACTCTGTGGTTTTATTGTAGACGAGAAAGCAAACATCATCTTCAGGTGGACGTGAAACAGAACTTGTGCTGCGTCCCGTAAACATCGGAAGTTGGATTTCAGGGCTGGGAGCAAAATAGGAGCAAAATAACTCCCAAGCTGAGCAAGCTAGGAGAAACAGGATTTGTTTTGCTCCTTAGTTATACACCCATCACTAGCAGCGCAGCACAGTACTTGTTGTTTTCTGTGTAAAAATAGCACATTCATGGATGGAGTATAGTCAGAGCTCTACATATGGATTATTCAACCAGTCAAAAATAGACAAACGTGTATAGATGACAAGTTTGTGTTCACTGCTGCGATCTTGGATTGTGAACTCGGATTGGTGAGATTCCTCTGACATGGGTGGGCGTTCCAGTTTAGATTTCCAACTGGGAATTCAGAAATTCAGTCTTCCAACTTCAGATGGATTGCATTGTGAGTGGGTGTTCAGGGTGCAGTTGGAAGGGATTGTGGGGTTCCCCTTCTTACTGCTCACCACTGGTCTTTGTTTTCTCTGTGAGTATGTGGGCACCTCATAATTCTAAGATGTACAGCTGGATATTTTGGTGTGGTTGTTTGGGGTGGCTTGGGACACTTTGGGGGAGGGCTGGAAGGGGCTCTGCTAGGTACATAGCAGTTCTCGATTGCTGGGACTGTTGGGGTCGGCTGCTAGTTGCCTCTGGTTCTCTGTGGCTTGTACCCTTTGGCCGTGTGGGCTCCATCAACCTTCGCAACCCTTCCTCTGGTTTTCATCGGGATGTGTGGATGCTTGGGTGCGATGTCGTGGTTTCTAGTAGACAACCCACTCCACTTCAATCATTGTGCTCACTTTAACAGATAGTAGAATGTTACACAGCTCATGTCTGACAAAGTTGTTACTCCTTTAAACAGGAGCAATAACCAGAAGTCATAAGCCATAGGTTTTATCACAAGAAACAGCATGTCTTAGTGTTTTTGGTCTAAACCACTTGTGAGGCACAACAACAACTTACAAACGGCAAGATAACTATAAACACCTCTTCATGCCCATGGGGCCTGTCTGTCGCGCTGCGCTAGGCAAATGTTTGTGAGAACACCTCTGTAAACATGCACATCCTTGGAGGGGTCAGCCAAGCGGTGGCTGACACCTAACACACCCACGCCACTGATACTGCAGTCATGTCAACGGAAGTGTAAGGCAATACCCAGTTTTCCTAACAAGTTGAACCTCACTGGATTCACCCTGGCATCCCAGGACTCCAAACATATGTCCCCTCCCCACTTCAGAAATACACACACTCTTATTTTTGGCGGCATGCAACCCCTTAATTATTTCAGAGGGCTGAATTTGAGACGATTTGGTTCGTAAGGTTTTGCAGAGGGCACGGAGTCAAGATACCAAGGAATATCAAGAAAGACGCACCGAAGGCAGCGAGATATTTAAGGCAGAGGGGTGTGGGAGTGGTCGGTGGAGATTTAGAGGATAGACACGTTCGCTCAGACAAGCGCCGTCGCATGTACAAACTGCTGTCCCTGTCTCTCTTGAGCCCTTCTCTCCTATCCTCTTGCTGCTACCCTTACCACTGCTGATGAGAAAAACAGACACGAGTGCTAAGCTCTGTCTTTGCCTGGGATTGATAACATTTGTAATTGAGGTGCTTACTATGGAGTGCCAGCTTCCTCGTTTCTTGGACGGTAGTTTCCAGGTTGTCTCAAGCGCAGAGACGAGGAGGCGATGGGGGCGACGGGAGGAATTTGAATGTGTTAAGAGTGTGCGGTGTCCACACGGCCGTTAGCAAACAAACTCGTGTGGGGAAAGCTAAGATCAAATTCAGTCCCATCTAAAGGCCTGTTCTGTGATTTATGCCAGCCCTTTTTATTTGGGCGAAATTATCCACATCCTCACCGTAGCAGAGAGGGAGAAAAAGACTGTTTGATGAAAGCTGATTACAGCAGAGACTTGGACAAACACGGAACCTGTCATAATTAAGCCCACTTATGAAATTATTATGTTTATCAGCGTGTAAACAGTACCCTTAGATGTGTTGACATTAGTGTCAAGATTTTCAAAGTAATGAGTGCATTGCAGCACAAGCCATGCTGACACTGGGCTCCAGTTCGAGCCATTTTCCGAATGCTTTCAGATACTGTTTTCTCTAAATTGCTTTTACTGATTTCAAAATCAAAATGAAACACATTTATATAAAAAACTAAAGTGCATAATGCTTGTAGCGTATTAAGAAAATATCAATATTTCTCGATATTATAGATATGTGAAAATGTAGAAGATGTAGAAGATGTCAAACCTTAATGTTTCCTGTCATGTCACAGTGTGATGGAAGGAAGCTGTGTGTTTCTTATATAATAAGAAAGAGTTATTTCTTTAAAGTGGACACTGAAATAGGTAGCTGGACCAGTCATGATAAACATCATCATAATAAAAAATACTTATGTTTACATTTTAATAAGCTAAATAAATGCAGACTAAACTAAAAAGTAACATAAACTCTGAGATTTTGGAAATAATGTGAATTTAAAAAAAGGACCAGAATAATCTGCATTCAAATTTCGTGTTCATGTCACGCGTGTTATTCGATTGCAAACACCTGTTGTTTGCCTATGAGGATAGTTGTGCGGTGGTAGAGTGATGTAATGGAACAGCACGAATATAATTAGAGTAATGATGCATGGATATGTAGTCTGATGCCCAAAATTGTGCAATGAAGCTAAACCGTGTTCAGTCGATCTGCCCTGTAAAACAAATTTCTATTATAAACGTAAATCAGTGTTATGTTGGCAGGCATGTAGTAAATCTAGTCAATTTAGTTTTTAAGTTCTCTAAACAGATTTTCTATCATAAACATTTTAAACCACTCCAACCTGCAATATAACAACACAGTGAACAAGACCATTTTTTTGTTATTAAATAATCATGTTTAGCAGGGAAAATAGCCATCATGTCTTAATAAGTTCCCTCAGTCTAATAAACACTGAGAGAATCTCATCAGGGCTAAAACTGCAGATCAATACAGACTGAGTGAGAGTAATAGCTTTCACCTTACAAGACACATATTTCAATTAAGCGCAGTTTTCAAGCAGACACGACATTTTGTTAGTGGTTAAATATAAGCTTCTAAGCTGAATCACTGATTATTTAAGACAAATTTTGCATAGAGAAGGAAATAGGACCTCCTGATGAAAAAAAGGTAAAATGATATGCAGCTCATTTCATGTCCAAGTATCTTTTTACCTACATTTATACCTTACCCAGGATCAAAGTTTAGAAGTAAGTTGTACAAATGACCTACAGAGATTGTGGCTTCCAAATGGCAAGTCTAAAAGGAACAACTCTGATAAATCATAGCGCGAAACATGAGTCCGTGGCTGTTGTCGGAGATTTATCGGCAGCTGTATTTTTCTAGTGTCAACTGATGTTCCATGAGACTTAGCCAGCGTCTTACATTGCTTCCACCCATGCTCACTCCCCACCAACACATACCCACACACACACATACTTGCACTGCTCTCTGAAATACACACTACACTTCTCCACTCCATCAACAGCTGCCCAGCATTTAAATTCGAGAGCTATTCCTGTGAGACTGTTAAACACGACAGATTGAGATGAGTGGCAAACCTCTTGTGCTAGCATTAGCCCACTTATCTTATTAGTGGGGCAGCTCCAATATATTTGATACCCCTCCGGCTACTGCTGGTGTGGCCTCAGGGAACCGGCAGCGTCTTCAAAGACCAGATCTGGCGTCCTGGAGCCTCAGCATGCTGAGAGGCATACCACAACCATGTCGGTTTGAATTCAGTCTGCAGTTGCTGCACATCTTACTCTCACTGTATTTTTCCAGTGACCAGTCAATGCAAACTATTTGATGAACAAGAATATGCTAAAAATAGAAATGTTCTTTTTAGTGTTATGTTGTTTTTAGTTCACTTTTAACTTTATATGGCCTGGCTATATCGTCAACATGAAACTTTAACAGAATTTTATTTTTCCTACTTGTCCTGCTTGTAATGCTGACAGTGCAGATTGAACCTAGACTAAAGAAATAGAGCTATCACACTATCCCTGGTGGGAAACAGTTGTTTATTTCTCAGTGTGGTGTATTAAGATTTTCACTTGAACCACTCGAAAGACTAATTTCTTCTTTACAATTGCTTTATTCCAGCGCACTACCTTGTGCAATGCCCAAATGCACCCATATTAGTATTGCATTAGTCTTAAATCAATACAAAGCGTACACAGAGTTATTACACTACAAAAAGCAAATTATCTCCGGCTGAGCTCTACAACGAGGTACTTGTATGATAATGTTGCAATAGTTCCTAATAAGATATTGGACAGATTAGGCCAGAAGGATCATCCTGTAATTAATTTACATTACTTCATTGAGAGGATGCAGTGTTCACACTGTAGCCTTCTGCTGCATGAATGAGAGCTTAGGCTCACTGACAGCATTTCTCAAACCTTGGCTGGTGACCTCGCCTAATTCTGGTCCGAACACACATAGCAAGAGTGCAGATTGTTTGCACGAGTGTAGGCTGCAAGTTGAGAACTTGTGAGAACTTTGAGTTAGGTTTATTTACCATTAACTGGCTGATTGTTATTTAATCTTATTATTACATGATCTCACTTTATTAGAAAGACATTGTTATTTTATGAATTAGCTAAATTTAGTGTTTAGAATTTCTATATTTGGTTAAAGAAAATATAGGCTAAAGTTATTGTACAGTGCTTAACAAACGTATTACACTACCAGGCAATCTAAGTTGGATGACACAGCTGCCTTAAATTATAATATTGGTAATGTTGCTTCTGTAATGGTTTACCCACCAGTATGCACAAGCTCTTTAATCAAAATAATATTTGTAATGCTAAAATATAATCGTTGGTGTTATCCATAATAATAATAATAATAATAATAATAATAATAATAATAATAATAAAGCATATTATTATTAATGTTATTTTAATTGAATTCATAATTACATTTCTTTAACTGCTTTTCCAAACAGAAAAAGCAGTTTAAATTTTTTGGTTGAATGCTCAAAATAAATAATATGTAATATAAAGATGTGAATTCTGTTTATTAGTGGTCTAATAAATAACGAACAGGGAGTAGGGGGTTGTGACAGGTGGTCAGATGCACTGTAAGACCAGCAAAAGTTTGACATTTTCATTAGAAAATAACCAAATCAAAATGATCAGCATAGCTATTTTTTTAATTAACTGAGGTTTGACCAGAAAATATTAAAAAGTGATCTCATAAAAGAAAAAATTCTTAAGTTGTAAGAAAATAGATATGTTGCATAATTAATTGTCTTCTTATTCTTTTATTTATATTTTGTAAATAATAAATAAATATAAAAATAGATATAAAATATTATAGCAAACAAATATTATTCACCAGCTTGATTCAAACATATGTAGAAAAAAAAATGAGCATTGTCAAGATGTAGTCAGGTGATATTTTCATATTATTTACACTCGACTGAAGTGGTGTTATTTAATAACCTACTTTGTGGTTTTGGTGTGATTGACATGTAAGTTCTGTAGTGGTAACGATATGGTGTAAAGAAGTCTCTGTGTGTTACTGTAAGTAGCAACACATAAGTCTAACCTTTAGCTGCTAACTGAAAACTGAGCTGAGGAGAGCTGCTTTGACGATTTGAACCCTGTGCTTACGCATCGAGAGCGCATACAAACACGCGCAGCTACAGCACAGGCAGAGCCGCACACAAAGCCATGCAAATATACTTTAGGTTATTTTTCAGCATCAAGTATAGTATACTACACCTTGACTGCTGCCTCCACTTTAAACCCTCACAACAAAAAAATAAATAAATAGCGATCCCTCTGAGAGAACTTCCTGTTAGTACTTCTGGTGACAGGTGAAAGATAGCCAACTGTCTTCTTTGCCTTTCTTCTGTTTAGTTACTCTGACGGCCCCATACACACACATGCATACATAGTTACACAATCCTCTCCATCAGCACCCTGGAGTGTAGAAATTGCTTACCAAGACTCTTTGCTATTCTTAAAGGAGTCATGTCAACATGTTGGGTGGGCAGACAAGCACTTTACTGCTCACCTGC
The DNA here is from genome assembly GCF_001858045.2 of Oreochromis niloticus. Classification (NCBI taxonomy): domain Eukaryota; kingdom Metazoa; phylum Chordata; class Actinopteri; order Cichliformes; family Cichlidae; genus Oreochromis; species Oreochromis niloticus. The sequence goes on along the minus strand of NC_031981.2, from coordinate 33,562,600 downwards.
CTTTCTTTAGCTTCACTCTTTCTTTCTCACACTTTCTTTTCCCCCACTACCTCGCTCTCTCTCTCCTCACCACACACACAGACACTTGTCACCATAAAACAGGTTGTGTTGTCAAGTTGCCTGTCACCATGCTTGTACCTCTGTGCCATATATGAGCTCTCTCAGCTGTTCCTCACACTTGAACCACAATTAACCCCTGGCATATGTATGCCCATGAGCACGCTCTTGCATGCACATACACACACACACACTCACAGACATCTACACATAGTTTGCACTCTCTTTTGCTCTTTCTCACTGCGGCTGCCCTTTCACTTTCAGCTCTCAGGCTACAAGCCAATCCGTGCCAGAGGGTCATTCTCTCTGTCAGTCAGTGTGTAAAGCTGTTTTCACACATGCACCAAAGCCCAGAACCTTCCCAGATCTTACCCCTCACCCAAACTGGAGTATTATATACGGTCTAAAAATTGTAGACTGTATATATAAAGATGGATGTACCTACCATGACCTTATCATTGCCTTTTGAGACTCCCTTTTTTAAAGCCATAACTTGTTACCATTTTGGCTTTTTGGAGCCAAATTTGACCATACATTTGGGATACTGACTCGCCTTGAGGCGACTTTTGTTGTGATTTGGCGCTATATAAATAAAATTGAATTGAATTAAACTGAATTGAAAATGTGAGCTAATGCTAGCTAGCTTTGTTAGCAATGTAAATGCACAACTTGTTTGGGACAACAAACAAGCAAAGATTCTTGCTAATTAATTATTAAGTATGATACAAATAAAATCCTAGGATTGAATCCTTGGATGACCTGTTACACAGTGACAGGCTGATTTAAACACTCTGACTTCATTACATAAGGGTTAGTATTTGGAAATTAATTTAGAATTAATGTTATTAATACAAACCTTATGAGCATGTCTAATCACTTTTATACAATTTGTTCAAATGTTGTTTTTCATCCTCTTAATGTTGTGTAAGTAAATTATTCTTAACCACATCAGAGTATTTGAGCTTGGGTTGTTTGTTTTTTTGTTCTTCCTGTTTTTTTGGACTTAGATCCAATATGTGTATTCAGCAGTTTTTCATAGTGTAATGATTTTTAGTGTTGAGGGCACTACAAATGTGGGGGTGGGGAATTGAGGTGTTAGTTGCTCGGCCTAGGCCCGATATTTTGCACCTAACATATGTTGCCTTTACATTTGCTAACCTCTTTATTAGGAAGCTTGTTAACTACTCATTAACTTAAATATTTAGTCACCCAGTCACATGACAGCAACTCACTGCATTAGGCACATAGACACGGTAAAGATGAAGTTCAAACGGAATGAGGAAGACTTGTGGTTTAAGTGACTTTCCATTTGGCATGGTTGTTGGGTGGGGTGGTCTGAGCATTTCAGAAACTGGGATTTTCCCCTCACAACAAGCTATAGGGTTTACAGAAAACAGTCCAAAAAGTGAAAATATCCATCCACTTCTGAGGGAACACGCCAGAGGTCAGAGGAGAATGATCACACCGCTTCAAGCTGATAAGCTGGTCTGATCAGTTTTTTTATTTCTGCTGCTACAATTGGATTGTGGGGTCAAAACATGAAAGCATGGATCTATCCTCCCTTGTTTCAGTGGTTTAAGGTGGTGATGGTGTCGTGGTCAGAACTTATGGCGTGCACCTCCATTTGTTAGGGCGACAACAGCGATGTTATGTGGGACTTACCTTAGGCTGGGGGAGTTGGCTGACAGAGAGAAACTTGGTGTTTTGAAACTCCATGACACTAAAAGAGGAATTTACTGGAAATTTGTGTATTCGCTTGAGGTAACTGATGTTACACAGCTTTTCCGGCATGAGTGAAAGCCTTGTGCAGTTAAATGGGCAGTGATGAGCGTATTTGTCAACACACACCGTCTCCTGCAGCAACACTTCATGGCACAGCCAGAGCGCCGTCTAATTAAGCACAATACAGTCACGGAAAACATTAAAATCCCGCTAACTCACTCCATCACCATTTCCAAAGTGATCTGATGGAGATATTACCTAAATGGCTGGCAAGCTGTGGGCTGCTAACTAAATGCTAATATGTGTCAGAGCCTGGGTGAGGATTTATGGCTCACCATCTGCTCACCAGCATACAGTACAATGTTAGCTTTAGATGTTAGCTTTGATCAAGACCACCCTGTTCATTCGTCCTAATCATTCATCTGAGCAGGAATTACACCCAAGTTCTTTCTCTCCTCAACTAATCATGTCCTCAGACTTATGCTCCTCTTCTGAGTCGTAATCAATCTGCATGCCGTGGGATGTATATTTGTTTTAAGCATATGTGCAAAAATAGTGTTTTTTTTTAATTCAGGCTTTTATTAGGGGGTTTGCTCTGTGTTCTCCTTAACTTTAGCTACTTTTAATCAGTTTCGCTATTCACTACCATAAACCTACGCAAAATGTATTTGACACCAAACTTTGTCTCTGAAAACAGTGTTGAAAATGTCATTTGTAGGGCGAATACTTCAGTGAGCTTGTCTCTGTACTTGTAGCTCAAACACTGTGTGACATTTAATAGAAGCCACATAATGAACTAACCATTCACTAGTGATCTATATAGATCTGTGAGGGAAAATAGTGAACTTTGTGAGGAATTCTATCCAATCCATCTGTCTAAACAAGTTTATTCTAGCATTTGTCTTCCCAAAGAAACCTCCAGGCCCAGAGCATGCCTAATGCCATTTGATGAAACAGTAAAGATTCTCCATATCTTTTCCACAGTAAAAGGCTAATTGCTGGGCTGCAGTCAGATTTACGTCCTCCCCATTCTCATTTATGCACGCGGCATCTGTAAGCCCTTACGCTGCCAGTCTCCAAAGGGGTGTATGTTATGATCCCGTGTCAGCGAAATCAATCCTTATCAATTTTAAAGTTCAGATTTTTATTTCATGGCTTTCAAGGGAGCACCTCTCAAGCGAAAATGACTATTCCAGCTCTTCTTTTTTTCTGCCTTCACCTCTCTTTCCATCTGAGTCCATATTGATTGTCTGTGTGTGCAGCTCCCCTGCGGTTTTTAGCCCCGTGGCAGCCCCTGGACTGTGGTAAGCAGTTGCCTGAAGACATTGCTGAGTTAAATAATGTTAACTAGAGCCGGTAATCTGTCTCAGCACTACTTCCCAGCATTAACAAGCTCTGTCATTCATGTCTGCACAGTGTTAAGGAAGAGACCAACAAAGGTCAGATGTGGCACTACAGATTCTTTTAAAAATAGATACTCTCTGCATTCTCTTTTTCCCACTGTAAATGTTGATGTCACTGATTTTTGATTGTTTAAATCAAAAGTTCAGTTAATCTGCAACAATACATGTTGTGATGGAATTAGTCTGATTATATTCTTCCAGTGAGAAAGCTAGAAAGCTCAACACAGAGTTCGGGTTTTAACCTGTGCGTGAATCATAGTGTGCGCTTGTATAAAAGGGGAAGCTGGGAAGCTGCATATCTGTGTGATTCACACACTAAAAAAGGATCCTTACTGACAACACAGACACACACAAACACAGTGAACATGTAGAAAACAATTCAAACATTCTGTTTCATCCCACGCTGAATCACGAAATCCAAGCATGCGATAGGCATCAAATGTAACGGTTCCAACTCAAACCGCCACCTTGCATTCCGGTGTCCTTCCCTTTACAGAATACCAGATCTTTTGGAAAGAAAAATGCAAAAGAAGCTAAGTTTACTGTGCCTATAGTGTCTTGACCTGCTTCTATTACAACAATAGAGAAATGGTTTCAGATCAAATCTAAGCATTTACAGGCAGCCAACAAAGTTTACCTCCTTGGTTTCTTTGACTCTTTTCCTTTTTCAACTTGTGTCAGGTAAACACTGAAGTGCTGAAGATTAGGCAGTAGGGCTGCTGTCCACATTGTGTGTGTCAGAGTCTGTATGTGTGCGTGCGTGTGTGTGTATACTGTGCAGGGGAGAGCTGTAAGGCCTCCAAACAGTAAACTAATGGTTCAGCGCTAACTGCCCACTAAGTGGGTGGGACAAGGATGGCCTGACCCTACTGGCCTTCCCACCAGTCCCCTCTAACAGCTTTGGCCTCAGGGTCAGCTCAATTTCCCCACTGCTGAGTGGTCATTACGGAGCTTTGATAAATGCTCACGGCTGCTGCAGCTCCCCCTGGCTAGAGTCGCTGTTCATCTGCCAGGCGCAGAAATCTCTACTGTGCAGCCATAAAGGCAGAAAGGAGGGGAAAGAAATGGGGTAGCAGAAAGGGCTGAGGAGGAGAGGAGGAAAGAAAAAGGATCAGAAGGGGGAGTGAACCATCAGGAAGTGGATATGGAGAAGAAGACAGTAGCCAAACCCAAACAGGACCTGAATCCGAGTGTTAGGAGCCTCCACGTGTCCAGTGTTGCTTAGCAACGGGATGATCTGAGTCTGCTCCCATTTTCATTCAGCTAGAAAAGGTATAGCGGGAAAGAAGAGAGGCAGTGGGGGTAGAGGAGAAAAAAAACAAATCAGATGAAGATTGTTACAGACCCTAGTGACAGCGGCTATCTCTTTCCCTCTCTCTTTTTTCTCTCTTTCTTGCTCTGCCTGAGTGTTGATAAAAGAAACCTCTGAATGTAATCATTTTACATTCCCTCTAATATACTAAATGCTCCAGTGTGCCATAGTTTGACAGCTCAGGGCACCAGACAGATTTGCTCTGCTGATCTTCACGGCCGGTGTGCCATATTCTCAGCACGGCTTCATCTCTTTAAAAACTTTCGCTGCCAGGGTGACAGTAGCAGTTGGTTTAAAACCATAACACAGGTGCACTCTAACAATAGAGTATTTTAAAATATCCGCCTGAAGAATAAAGCCTTTCTGATAAGAAATACGTCACAGAGTTCACCGAATCATTGGCATATCACAGGTTGAGCACTGTTCACGCTCATTGTAATCTAAGGCAGTTTAGGTGTGTGTGAAAGCCCGTCGCTGTCGCCGTCTCCTTAAGCTAAAGAGTCTATAACTCTGTCCTGAAGGGAAAGTTGAAAAGCAGTGGAAAGGACTGCGGTCACTGTGTTTGAAGTCGAAAGGGCCTTGCTTACTCACGCAAGCTTAACTTTAACAGTCTCATTAGGAAAAAAAGAAAGACAAGCCAAAAAGCTTGCTAGTCACATATTGACTGTTCCACTGCTGCGCCAGCACAAAAACACCCGTCTAGTTCCCATATTGTCCGGATTCTCACCTTGCAATGCCTCGTGTATGCCCTCGATTAAGGTTCTGAAGGTTTAGTTGACAGCCAGATGTTTGACAGTGCATTGTATATATTAAAAAAGAAAAAGGAAGATAACATACTTTTTCCCCCTTTGGTTTTTGTTCCTTTCCTTTAATGAGGAATCAAGCCTAAGGGGATGCCACGTTACAGTCAGGCTACGATTGTGCGAGGTTCGTTATGAAAGACAGTGCCATTCCCACTGGAAACATAAACCGCTGAGATGCAAGGCAGGGGGAGTGTTTATGGTGTTCGCTCTGTTTGCCTTTGTCAACCACAAAATAAGGTAGAGTTGATTACACGCAGACAGAAACACACACACTACCATTCACCCTCAACACAATCAGGAGGGTCCTTTCAAGGCCTCATACCACGATGACAGCGAAGCAACCAAGAGCATCTGAACACTGCATACAAACAGTTGATGGAAGGCAGACCAACGGGAAAAAATACAAATATCTTTATCTTCCTGCCTCTGTCTTTCTTTCTTTCTTTGCTGCTTAAACTCTCCTTTTCCCCTCCAACCACTTTGTTGCTCATGTTTACGCCGGCCTTTCTATCTATTATTGGACTGAGGTGGTTTGTGTTCAGATGGCATTTACTAAAATGCTAACAAAATGTTACTTTTATGCTTTTATGTACACTCCAGTGTTTTGTTAAATCTTTATCCTCTGCTTGCTGGCAACAATGATGCTACTGTCATTATGATAATGAGGTTAGTTTACTTACTTGCATGGAATGAGTTTAAATCACTTTATTTAAGGTACCTTAAATATGTTATATGCCACATGCACAGTGGCTAACATCTGTTACAACATTTACAATACCATTTTTTTTTTTTTTTTGCCCTGTTTTGTTATTTACCCTTTGGGCGGAATGTCCTGTTTAAAATGGCAAATTTAAAATCATCTGTTACATTTTAGTGCTGATTTTTAGGACATTGTTGATATTTATTTCATTATCTGCTGCATGCATGTTTCAGTGTTTGTGTTTGTGGATGTTTTGGAGCCTGAAGAAGGGATTGATGTGGTGCAGCGAGCTAAAGTAGTCTCACACCTCCCCAGCTGCTGTCTGTGAGACAGAACCCTGCTCGGTCTGAAATCAAGCTGGAAACACGGATAAGGTTTGGATTTTACAAAAAAATATTCAAGTCTATAAACATCCCTCGTTGCTTTTTTCCCCCTATAAACTGTTCAAAATAGCTGAATTACTGTGCCACCTTTTTTCAGCATGACAAACGCACTATGATTATTAGCTGATGACTCTGGAACAGTGCCACTTGTATACTGCCCTCTTGGGGCATTTGCATATCTTATTTAGTCTAACCACTGCCTCAAACTGTAGCATCAGACTTAATGTAAATAAAAGATCACTCCCTGTAATGATCCTTAGAGTCACCTGTGCTTAACACATTTATTAGACCACAAAACAAATGACTACAGAATTCACATTTTCACTCAAATTTGAGCCAAATCAGAAATTAATAAAGGATAAAACCACTAACACTGTAACTACTAAAAGGAACTGTTATTTATCATCTTAATTAAAAAAAAATGACAATGAGCATCATTATTATTAATATTATTATTATTATTATTATTTGTAAATTCATGTATAACAACAATAATTAATTTTTAGCATTAAAATTAGTATTTTGATTGAAGTGCTTTCACATGCTGGTGGATTAACCATTATAGAAACGTAAAAAATAATTTGGGTAATTACCATTACTGTTAATTTAGTGCAGCTGGATGAAACCCTAATCCTTACACTTGGTGGTGGCCTAATAAATATCTTAAGCACTGTAAATGACTAAAACGTGTATCGAAATCATTAACGGCATCGTTTTAAGGGACAATTTTTAGCATGCACACATGCATCACTGCAGCGCGGGGGGTGGAAAATACTGTGCGAAACGTTACTTAACTGAGCCTCTTTTTCAATGTGTTTAAAATTTGCTGAAGAAGTCTTTGATGGCATTTTGAACTGAATCTGTTTCCCCATCTCTCGCTCTCTTTCCAACAGTCGAGGCATTTGGGTAAATAAAAGCCAGATGTTCTCTGGTGTTAACACACTTTTTGTATAGTATTTGCAGTTGTGTGTAAATTTACACTGACTCAAACACAAATTAACAACTGCATGGACTCTGAAAACAATCACAGACATGAAAACTAAACCACATGTACCTAAGCATTAGATCATCATCAACACTGACGAGAGGTAAATTTAGTCCACATGTAACTTTTTTTGTTGTTTTTTTTTTTAATTAAATGGATTCATATGAGCAGGCTGTTGTTTTTGACCTGTTTTTCCCAAGCTGATAAGCCTCTTTAAACACAGACTTCCCTCTCCCTTCAGTATATTCTTTCCTGTCTTGACACAATTACTTTACTAAACAAACCAGATGAAAAAAATATGCCTACTGTGAGGGGCACACTGAAAAGTAAAGTCAAATCTGAGCAAATAAAACACATCACATGGTTTGTCTCGGCTGACTACATGTGTACATTTAGAATACCATAAAAACTGGGGAGAAGACAATTTTGGTTAGTAGTAGTTGTGTGTGTGTGTGTGTGTGTGTATGTCTGTGTATACATATATATATATATGTATATATGTATGTATAGATAGATAGATAGAGCTAGATATAGATAGCATAGATATATTAGTATAATAGCAATATAATCTGTAACTGCATGAGATTAAATTGGTGTGCCATTACTTTTCCAGGATGGTAAATTCTGACAGGTCAGCGAGAACAAGCAGATATTGTACAACATGTACTCACACTTATTTCCAGGAGAATAGCAGTATCTCAGTGTGTGTGTGTGTGTTTGTCAGCACAGATGTGTGTTTGCAGGTGTAGTTACTGTGCTTGAAGTGAGAGAAACAGAGACTGGGAGGGAGGTGGGGAGGTGTATGTGTGCGCGGGGGGGCAGAGGCGGGCTGCAAAGGTAACAGATTGGCTGTGAAATATTGTGGAGTCTGCCAGTTGCACCATGATGTATTGGGAATCACTCGCTCACTAATTACCTTAAATTAACAGTAGAGTTGGGTGTGACAGTTCATGTAACTGTTTTTTCTGCTGCTACAGATGAATGGGCTAGGGGAGTTGATGCCAGAATGCTGTTGACAATCGAATTCTCCTTCATACTCCTCCTAATCAATGCCCCCCTCACCACTACATTCGTGCAGGGGAGATACACAGATGGGCCCTCGAACCTGTGACGAGGTTCAGAGATTGCTGCACCAATGATTTAACTGTGAGATTAGCAGTTTGACGATATCTCTGTTTATGAATTACCATCACTGTTGCTTGAACAGAAGATGGCTCTGTAATCACGTACAATCTACTAGCCACCATTATTTTGGCATGTGCCTGTTGGGACGGATCCTTGCCTCGTGTTATCCAAAGCGTCAGCATCTGTGTGTCCCTTTGTGTGAGAGTTTACTCCTACTCGTGCATTAATGAGTGTATGTTGGTACTGAATGTTGTGTGAATGTTGTAAGCCTCTGCCAGCATGTTCACTTTCACACCCCCACACATACACAGAGAGAGTACATTATATCTGACTCCCCCCTCTAAAGAGAGCTCAGGGAGGATTTGTGGGTCTGTGGAAAGGACCAAGAAAAATGTTTTCTGATAAATTATTCACCGTCCCACAATCCCTTTTGGGCAGAGTGTTGCATCGCACTGTGTGACGCATTACACCTTCAAGTCTCTGTCTCTCTCTATGTCTCTCTCTCTCTCTTTCACTGTGTTGCCCTCCACCATCACTCAGTCACTCTTTCAATGTGCCCTTTTTCTCCCGGCGTCTTCGCTTCCTTATTTCTCTCCCTGCACTTTTTTGTATGCTGCAACGCTGGGCCTCACGCCCCCAGAGAAGGGCCCAGTTCTTGGGCAAGCTGTCGCTGATAATGGCCGCAATTAATAACATGTCATAATCCTGCAGAGAGAGAGAGAGAGGGAGAGAGGGAGACTGAGCATGTGTGTGACAAGTCAACACCAGTGGGAGTGTGTGTTTCAGGGAGAACATCCACTTGTATTTTGTGACTGGATGTCTTAGAACTAGTGAGATGCTTTGGAGACATGTATTACACATACAGCATTAACATGTCTCATGTATATACTTTGATTTATTGGATAAGACATCTGAATGTGTTCAAGTGTGTGTGTGTGTGTGTGTGTGTGTGTGTGTGTGTGTGTGTGTGTGTGTGCATGCTGTGTGACGCAGTGAGACAGGAAACGGGATGAGTTTCACAGCTGCAGGTCTTTAGCACATCTAATGCTTAGTGGACACAGGTGTTGTACACATCTGAGGTCAACCCAGTTTCATACGTGCAGACACATACACACACACACATAAAGGCTTCAGAGCTCACTGCCAAGCCACGGGCCAAGTCGCACCATACTGGTACATAGCTGAGCTTAGAGCTGGACTGAATAGAAGGATAGTTTTGGCTTCTCCCTTTTTTACATTCAGAGTCTGCAGAATTTGCTGATCAAGCATCAACGTACAAAGAATAATTCAAGAAACCAGTTTGTAAAAAATAAACAAACAAAAAATGCTGGATTATTAAAATTTGCCAAACATCTGTCTGATAATGGTTACGGTTTTATCAAATCAATTAAAGGGTCCTTATATCTGAGATGCAGTTTCATACAATTATGAAGATAATGCTACTTCATGAGCAGCTGTTTATTCAGGGCACAGAAGATATTGATTCACTGGGATTAGTATAAAGCTGTTGCACAGGTTTAGAGCATCACAGACTGCTCTGATGTCTCTTTTTCAAGGCACTGTGTGCCATCCAAGTCTGAACAGAAGATTATGTTCAAACAACTAAAAATACATTACACTACCACCAGTCTGTCAGTGTTACTGTCCTGAAATAGTCAAAATTTATAGAGAACAAAGTGAAAGAAAATGGGTGGATGGATGGATACAATATCATAGTTTCCAGGTAAAACATGGAGCAGCATTTAAACTTCTATATATTGTTGTTCTATGTATGTGCGGCCATCAAGTCCAGGTGCACAGGCGTGCATAGACACTGAATGCCTGTTGTGCTTCCCCACGCCTCGGTGCAAACTGCAGCAAACAGGTGTGACTCTGAATACTCTTCTTTAGCCCATACATACTCAATCATACAGATAGATATAAAAACCTATGCATCTCTTTCCTAATGGCGCACATGCTTTGTGCCACTTGAGGCATGTAGCTACATAAGCATAATTATATAATTGTGTATTCCTAATAAACACAAATGCACACTTGATGTTGGCCACATTTTTTTCACATCATAATTAAAATTATTGGCATGCCCATTATCACGTACTGTGATAATGGGTGTTCAAACATATAGAATAGCTTTGTGGCTTTAGTGACCCTCTGTCACAGTGGTGCTTTTCCAAGCTGGGCACATGTGTGTCCTCTGATGTTGTAGTGTGATAAAATAACTTGTCCAGGAGAGAGGACAAAGTGAGTGATAGGGCAGGATCAGAGAACAGGGTGTAACATTCCTTCCTCAGCCTGCACTTGCCCGTCTTGCAAGATCTTGAGACCTCTAAAAGATTAAAAGGACTCAGCTACTCCGCTGAAAGTTAATATTGAGCATGCCTGCGTGTGGTTATGCTACTGTCTCAGTATTTATAGATCCCACCCTAAACGTGGTTTGGCTAAGGTTATGCGACTTGGTCAAACAAGGCATTTGAATGCGTTTAAATATGGTGTGACATTTTAAAACTCCAACTTTTACAAAAAGATAGTGGCGGGACTGATATTGTCAGTGTGTTTGGAGCCCATTTTCCTCAAATTCCCATATAAGTCTCTATAAAGGACATCTCCCAGCTTCTAGCTATCTATTACCTGTGTTGTAGGTGGAACTCTCCTCCTCCTTGATTCAGTCCCGTCCGTCATCCCAGCGCACCGCTGAAGTGTTGATTTAGTTTCCTTACCTACGCTACTACGGAAAATCTGCCTGCAAACCCTGGCTGCACCTGCCCCAAACAGGCAAAGTTTACAAACCTCCAGCAATTTGTACACTCCTATTAGTGGCCAGGGAAGGTGCATTAGTAACTGTCAGCGCGCCCTGCCCGATGCACTGCTCTCATTTGACCCAATTCATTCCAGTGGGTGTGTCTCACTGGCAGTGATATATACCCCCTGTGATTTTACTGATGTATAATCACTCAGCTCTTTCACATCCCACAGTTATCTTTACCTCAATAGGCTGAAGAAACAATGAGAGCGCCATACATAAGCTTTCCCAGAGGTTGGGGCAAAAGGGGATTTGTTGTGGTGTGTGGGTGCATACAGTAGGGGTTACTACAGAAAAAGCGAAGCTGGCTTAAAGCAAACTGGCCAGTTGTGCACAAAGAGATAGAGCCACTTATAAGCAGCCAAAATTATAATCCGATATTTTCTTTTATCACTGGGATAACGATCGCTTAACACTGTAACAGACTGATTCTGTCTACATTAAGTGCTTTTTAAAATAGCTCATAAAAAATCGCACACACACACATCATAAAGTCCACTTTTTCAAGTGATGTAATTCGCCACAGGTGTCTCTGCTGCACCGTTACTGCATCACTGAAAAAAGCAGAAAACAAGACAGATGTCGTTCTACTCCTCCACTCCTTTCAGAGGCATTTTTACACCAAGTGAGACTCTTACTCTACTAAAATATTCCGTTTTTACATGTCGATGGTGTCCATAACTTGTTGGTAACTTGACCTTTTGAGTATTGCAACTCTGTGTTTGTGCTTTGTGGTAATTTACACTACTGGCAGTGACAAAAGTTGCACTTTGCTGATTTCAGCAAACTTGCAGTCTTCATCAGTATCGGGTTCAAAGATACTTGGATGATATTTGGACGGCTGTGGAGACAGAGGCATTTCTGTTTTTGCCAATTTGAAAATTTAAAGAAGAAATGCATTTTTTTTTTTTTTAATTGATGGAGATGTTTCTCCAACCATCTATTCAGAGTCCAATTCAGGGTCATGGTTATTCTTTCATTCACTCGCTGGGCCCACGTCCTCATTTTAGTTCATGTTTGAGTTGAATAGCTCAAACATGAATTGAGCTGCAGTTTGGGGAAGGCCTGAAAGGGGACTGGCGGCGGCTCCCAGGCCTGGCAGATCCCCATGTACTAAACAGAAGGGAAGAAGTGAAAGAATTGAAAAGGGGAGGTAGGGTGGGGCACGAAAACAAGAACGAACAGCTTGTAGAACTGGGGGATCATATCTAGTGAAGAACCGGAAGGAGCGTGTTTGGAACCCTGGTCCCACTCCTGAAATTCTTTATCTCCAACTATTGCTCACGCTAGTTAAAACTGGACTCTTTAACTAAACCAAAATGTTTTTATATCCAAGATTTTCTCCACATAGCTGTAGGGAGAAGCTATAGGGTTGCAATGACATAGAAGCAGTAGTCTTAACTATACCTGTCCCAGTATTTGTTTCTGGCCGCATCTATGCTGAAAAGTAATTTTAGCATTGATATGGGAGTACTGGGATAAATGCTCACTGTGCATCTTGGATAGACTTCCCAGTTCTGTGGAATTCTGTGTATTGTTGCAAAAGCACATCCGTTTTCTCCGGTGTTCCCGAAAAGCTCCCCTTGTTCCTTTTGCAGCATGTTTGTAATTCTTATGGCATGGTGGACAGCATCCAGTGTGAGAATTGCATGAGATTCATCTTAGCCTCCTTCCGACCCCAATGCAAAACAACAACCTCTGCCCCTCCGAGCTGTTTCATCCCACACCTTTCATCTGTGCTGCCTCTCTATTGCTCTGCATAGCATAGCATAAATCAAACTATGTGGGATCCGCTCTCTCTTCCAGCTTCCAGAGTCGCACCCCTTCTCCCCGCATTACATTGTATTCACAGATTTAGTGGCATTGTAAATAGACAAACACAAGCAACATCTATCAATGGAACTCGAAGAGAGGGGTCTGTAATCAGAGTGCCGAGCCGGCGGCCGACGAGGGCTATCTCCATTTACCTTGGGATAAATCCATTGGTGTGACCAACGCAAGCGCGCAGGAGGATCCTGACAAATCACCCAAGTCAGGCCACAGGGCTCCTGGGCCTTATTGGCCTGGCCTTTAAGTGGTCTTCCCCTTCAGCGGAAAGGATGGGCCCTGTCAAGCAGAGGCAGATTAAAAAGCATACAGTGAAAGAAATGATTTGTTATTAAAGAATGCCCCATTGTGAATCTTTAACAGGGGAAACATGGAAGGTGAGCTGTGGAGGCGCTTTCGTGTGTCCCCTTTTCGCTTCCTTCCCGTGTTTTTCCGCTTTCTCTGTGTGTACAGTGTGCTTGTCTGCGAATGTGTCTTGGATAGAGGGATTTTGAGAAAAAGCGGGAGGATATTTGTGTCATGGGGGTGGGTAGTGAGGGGTGAATGGGTTGAGAAATTCTATTACAGTGGCGAGGATGGGTTTAGGAGGTTAAGCACAAGCAGGCATAATCGTTTAGAAAGCAGGAAAATGGTTTGGTATGTGTCTGAGACCATTACCAGGCACGCACTTTGTTACCAACTCTATGGAGCATTTTAGCATTTTATTTTGACAGGACGAGTCCAGTTTCTCACAGATTATTATTTAAAAGTATTTTTGTAAAGGCATAAAATGCCTTTTTTTCTAAAAAATTTTCTTGAATATCTAGTCATGTTTTTTTGCAATGGATCCGATGAATGGAAGAATAGTCGTTACTGTGGTAGCAACAATGGAGAGCCTGTACAAATATATTAGAATTGTGTGGTTTGCTTTAATGGGTTAAACCACAACATGTGTTGAGAAAAGTGACAAAAACTAGGATTTGCACAAATTCCTCGGCCTCAAGGTGAAAAGGTGTGTGTCAATGTCGGGACTTGAAAGTAATAAAGAATCAGATGCAACGTTGTTTCCGCTCTCATTCAAAGGCAACTTGTACAGATCATGAGGGAATTTGTGAGATATATGAGCTACCGGTGTACTGACAGCATGGTTAAGAACGGGGCCAGGGCTGAGAGAAAATAAACATTATTTCTCTGTGGTTTACCTGACGTTTGACTTTGAGGGCTGAGATTTAGTGACACTTTTGCACCAAACACTCTGTAGACACACAGCAGTAAATTATCTGAAGGTTGGGGGTATGCACAGTCTTGCTGACAGAAAATATTAGGTGCTCTTTTTCCCCTTGTGTGTGTTTTAGAGTGTGTGAGCACAGGACCAAAGACACAGACAGCAAGAGAGAGACAGCATGTGTGTGCCTGTTGTAGCCATTTCACACCTCAGTGGTGCCCTATTGAAACTCCTCCAATGGACAGGATGCCCGTTAAGTACATTTCATTTGTGTTTGCATCATTTCAGATGAGTAAAATATTTATTAGATGTGAGCAGTAAAAAATCTTTTCACTGGAAAGTTGGCCAGTGACTTTGACACTGGGGACAAAAAGGAGAAAGCCTGTTTCTCCACAGAGCGTCACACCATCTGTGCTCTTCACTTGCCCAAGAATGATCCAAACTACCCAGAAAACACAAAACTCTTAAAACAAATAGAGCTTCTCACATTTTATTATTACAGTAAAATGGCCTGAGAGGGAATACTTTGTAGTTTTTAGTCCCCGCCCCCTCCAGAAAGTTTGTCATAAAGAAAGAAAACAGACAGAAGAAACAACTGTGCAAACATTTACTTAAAAATATTCCACGTAAACAGCCTTTCAAAGCTGGACAAACATTTGCTCATTGAATCGAACTGTTTGCAGATGGAATTCGCAGTTAGGACCGAGGGCAGTGACGAAAGGAAGAGAGGGGCAAACTATTTGTCATCACTGGGTTACAGAGGGCTCGGCTTTTTATCGGTATCCGAGACACACGCGTAGAAACACATATGTTTAGGCGCAAAGACGCACATAACTGTGATGTCTCAGGTCATTTCTGATGGTCTCATTCTCAAGCGCACCGTCACATACCTACACGCACTGAGACAACACAGCTGGAGGAAAGGGCAGAGGTTACAGAAGTCGACAGAATACAAGTAAACTGAAACTCTAAGACTAGACAAGTACTTTCATTCAGAGGTTCAAACAGGGAAACGTGTGCTGAACATAATTATACAGCACTTCACGGAAGTTATAGTGGGTGGTTTACACTCATATGGCATCAGATTTATTCTGCAGCATGGCAAAAACCCCAGACACCCAAACAGAAATATCAACATTGACTTGAAAATGATAGATAGATAGATAGATAGATAGATAGATAGATAGATAGATAGATAGATAGATAGATAGATAGATAGATAGATAAGCACTTGATCCCCTACAACCCAGCCACAGTTCTGACTCTTACACACTCACCTTGCGCCCATGTGACACACAGACTACAATCAGTCAGTCAAATACAGATACTGCTTATGTGTAAACAGCACACCTGTTCACAAAATCAGTTGCTTCTATTCCAACTACTCCAACACCATAAGCAAGACCAAAGAGCTGTCAAAGGACATCAGGGACAAAGACTGGAATGGGCTACAAGACCATCAGCAAAAAGCTTGGTGAGGGGGAGGCAACTGATGGTATGATTATTAAGAAATGGAAGAAATATGACCATCGGTCACCCTCAGTGTGGAGCTCCCCAAGATCTTCCCTCGAGGGTTGAGGATGATCACAAGAAAGCTGTGCAGTTTTGGATCAACCAAAAACTACATGGAAGGAGCTTGTTAATGATCTGAAGACAGTTGAGACCACAGCCTTTAAGAACATCACTGCTAACACACTACATTGTAATGAATCCCTTTGGCCATGAGTTATGACCCGCTGGTCCAAGTCCCCTGTCCCTGCTTTGGGAACTAGTGAGATATAGTACTGTATGTCCAGACAGCAGTTTAGCAGTTTAACAGAATGTCTAGGACACAGGATTGCTTTGCAACATTGTTGCATAACCAATTATACGACCCAAGATGTTAAATTAGTTGTTTTGCCAAGGTGCCCTTGAGCAAGACAGTACACCAGCCACACACATGACTGTAGTTGACCTCTGACCTCAATGAAAGGTGAGGACAAGTGCTTGTTTGGAGAACAATAATTACATTATTTGCTATTGTGTACTGCTCTTTCTAAAAGAAATGTGATGGTTAAAAAGTAAATTTAGTCAATATTGTAGTTTTTACTTTTGTTTTCAACTTCAACAATCTGTGGTTCAAAACTCATTATTCTAATAAGTTTTGTGGTCTTATCACATTTTTTTTAAATCCTACTAAACACATATGTTTACAATAATAAAGCAACTCCTTAATAATTAAGAAAAATCAAACAACCGAAGGAATGTTTATGAGGTAAAATGGGATTTACTTCCCTAATACTCTCTTCATAAACTGAGTAAATTACTTCTAAGCAGACCACTCGCTCTCTGTTTCAGTAACCTCCGAATGGACAAGTGTACGTACTCTCCACGGTACTGTAAAAAGGTCCGTGAAGTGTGATTGAAATTTGCTTTATTACCTTGTATGCAATCCCCATTTTGTGGCCAATCCGGTTTATTTATTGTTTGGCTGAGCAGTGGTATGCCCCCGTCAAGCTCCGGAGGAGATTACCTCTGCAAAAAACTGGAAGAAATAGAAATAGTAGAGGCGAAGGATGAGAGTGGCAGACAATCTTCAGGGACTATTACCCTAATACCCTCCTTCTCCCTCTGTCTTTTGCTCTGTTTTTGCACTTTTACTTCCTTTGTTCTTTGCTGTTCGTTTTTTTCTCTCTTTTGTACGAGCTTCATTCAAGCACCAACAGACCATGTAGCCTACAGTCTGTCTGCTTTCCCTTTGCTAATCTTACCTGTCCCCGTGATCTGTCCCTGCCTTTATTATGACACTGGAGGAAAAATCCATGTTAATAAAGTCTCTAATAATAATATTTTACATGTTCCGTTTCCGTTTACTGTTTCATGAGAATTATTGTCTTTTTGTTTGTTTGTTTGTTTGTTTGTTTAGTTTTGCAAATGTACACTTTTGTTCTTTTACCACGTTCTGTTTGAGAGAGCTGTGCACAGATTGAGGGATTTCCTGACTGATATAATGAACTTTGCTCCCTTTTTGCGCTTTGGGTGCGCTGAGCTTGGTCACATGACTCATTCATTTATTTGTTTATTTATTTATTTTTCGGGTCAACTGATTGATGTGATTTTAAATGTGGTTGGCTGTTTACTTTCACTAAACATGCTTAATTGGAACAGTGTGACATATTCAAAATACATGTGTCTTCCTCAGCGGTTATTTTGGCTTATCTCTTATCTCTTATCTGTAAGAGACCAGCACCTCTGAAATTTGGTTTAGGCCTGTTGATTCCATTTGAGGTCTTTGTGTGGAGTATTTTTGTTTTGTTTGGGCTTTTTAAACTAAATAGAGCTGGAATATTTGGCTCCCTGTAAAGGCAACTAGTGAGACTGGCAAAGCAGCAGATTGCTATAATAGTAATATAAAGGATGGCTGTTATCACCCCTAATAAAAATAATATTTTTTTCTTTTATTTATGAAGTCTTGAAGTTTTTAAGTTGTCAAAGTAAATAGCCAGAACTATTAGTTTTATATAAATCTGGTCACCATGGCTTTGAGACCTTTCAGTTACTAACACAGTGCATCATGTGATACTAAATCTTACCTTTAACTCTACCTACAGTAGATTTAGTAGAAAATTCCAGTAGGATAAAGACTATTTATCTGCATTTAAGCTTTCAGCACTTCACCAAACAACACACTAAAAAAAGAGAATGGCAGTGGCATTTCCCTGTAGTGATGCCGCACTTACCTCAGACTTATTAGCCCATAAAATCATCATATTTGGTCCCTCTGTGTTTGTTTGATTACATTTTCCTCCACGTCACCGAGAATATGTGAGATGTTATGTTACACCCTATTGATTACCGGTGCTAATTAAAATTTTAATTAAATTTTTTTTATGGTCAGCATTTCACTTGCGATAATATTACAGAGGAGAGAAAAAAAATACCGCAGCCTTCATAAATCTTGTCTTTATTTGCAGTGGCTGGCCATCAACAAATACAACTGTGTACATAAAATTTTACTAACATTGATTTTGAAAATATTAATATTACTTTAAACATGGGAGATGTATTATTCAATTTAGAACCGCAAAGCATAAAGTCCTGGTGCTATAACTCAGTTAATGAACAGGAAAAGTCCATTACAAACCTATCAGTAGACGCATCATCTGATCCACATAAGCGGCAGTGTTACAAGCAGAATCATTTACTTTAAGCTGCACAGAAGACTCCTTTAATAACAGCGGGCGAAGTATTTTGAAAGCAATATAAGGACAGATGAATGGCTGGTTTTTCTTGTGTCTTACGAATACAGAAGACATCGTAAAAACTAAATTTCATTTCTGTCTTGTGCATCTATCATGTAGATTACTGTGTATGATTGCACGGGTATCATTCAACACCCCAGAGTGAGTTAATGTAAAAACTTCTTAGGCTTTAAGCGAAGAAGAAAAATCAAAGTGTGATTTCTTTCTATTTTTTTTTAATACTTGCCTCTTGCACTCTAATGGAGCTAATTCTGTCCCAGTGTAATTGGTTGATATGATAAATGAATAAACATTTACCACATCCAATTTGTTGGACAAACTGTTTCTTCAGATTCTGATGCAGCCATGTTTCCTCCTACTCTTTATTAGCTATCACAAGACCAAAAATAAAGCGAATCTGAACTCTAATTGTGTTGGGAAAATAGTACGAAAGTATGCTCTCTTTATATTGTTGTAAACACAGATGCTTTTATTCCAAAAAGCTGCTGTCGGGAGGAAATTGCCACAAAGCAGGAAATTAAATTACAGGAGAGAGCAAAAAAGAATGAAGAGTCAAAGAAATGTGATGACAGAGACGCATAATTGAGTAAGCGGTAAAAGCAAGGGGGAGACAGACAGGGCTCTGTACTGGCTCATCTGTACCCAGCAGTGTGTGTTAATTAGAGGAATGTGAGTTTTAAATGAAGTGCTGAGTAGCGTGGAGTGGTAATGAACAGAGACTGGCCCGGCACTGGGTAATATGCTGGAGGCCTTATGGTATTTATGACCCAGGGGGCCTTCGGTGCATCCCTGGTCTCCTCGATTCCTTTCAGCTCCAAAACATTACTCTGCTTTATTAGATCCTTTTTGACCTCTCGGGCTAACCAGCTCTTTACCTTTCTGAATAAATATAAAGTAAAAATTTGATTTTGCCATCTTCCCTTAAGCCTTACACTTTGTCCTTACATACAGGAGTCATGAATATTCTGTATAAAGATTTACCCGATGCATGTTTGTTTTAATGCCTTCAAAATAATTCTATAAATGGTAAAAGAAAAGATTTATTTAAAAAATATTCAAAGCACTTTTGCTTTGTGCTTCTGTTGAAGTGTGAGGAATTTAATGTCACCAACTACACATAAAAGTAGCTGCAAACAAATTACTTATAAGAGGTGCTTGTGTCTACCTTATTGTAAAGCTCCTGTTATTTATAATCAGTTATATAGAGAAAGACTTAACCTCCAGCACCTTGTGAAGCTGTCTTCTTCCACTTTGGGCTGTGAAAAGAGCCAACCCGATTGGAAGGAGTTCCCAACGGGACTCCACCATGGGGGGATCAATGCCCCCTCTCCCCGCCATCCTTCTCTTCCAAGGGTCTGACTGATGTGACCTGGCATTGTTTTCCAGGAGGATCATTGAGTGGCGTGTTGTTTTAAGGGCTAAGCTCTAACCGAATGGCTCCATTGTATGAGCCATTCTGCCTTTGGCTGCTAACAGCCCAGAGGCAGAGCCAAACAAGATGGACCCATTTTCAGGCTTTATGACAAGCTCAGTGGTGTCCAGCTTTAACGATGCCTTGAGTTACTCAATTACAAACGGTCTTCATTCTAAAATTCCTCTAACTTTTTCACTTATTTGAGTGATAATGTTCATTTTAAAATAAGAATGTTAGTTGTGTTAGTGAAAGCTGGAGATGGTACACCACAGTTTCTTGTAATAGTGTTTTTGACCCTCACTAATAAAGAGTGGCAATACTGCGACAACACAGTTGTGTCGATTTCAATACCCGCAACCAGCACTTCCAATGAATAATACTGTACAAAATGAAAAGCAGAATTCAAATTATAATTCAAATCCTACTTAACGATATAAAATTGCAACGGATAAGTAACAAGATTATATTAAATTGGGGAAACAACTGCAGGAAGACCATATGTGTACTAAAAGAATCCAGAATGCTCTCTGCACACAAAAGTCACTCTTCAGGCCTTCAGGGGGCAAACATTCAGTGACACTTGTGAAAACTATTATAACACAGTTTGTTGCTACAGTCTCAAATGCAAATTAAAACTTTACCAATGCAAAGAAAAAGACACACATATAGAAGGTCCTGTAAAGTAGCCGCTCTCTCTGGGCCCATGGTGCTTTAAGATGGACTAAGGAAAAGTGGAAAATTGTGGGTACACTCACGCGAATAGCATCTGGTCATTAATTCTGAGCCATATAGGCAGACTTACCTTTGCCATGTGCACAAATAATTTTTCAGGTATGATCTTGCTTATTCAGCAAGACAGTGATGAACCACATGCTATTCATATCACAACAGCATGGCTCCAGAGGGAGAAAAAAAAGCCTAGGTGCTAACAGACTGCAACAAACATCAGTAAATAGAAAAATGCACGACAGAAGAAGAATAAAACTCAATAGAAGCAGAAAAATCAAAAACTCACAAAACACAACTGAATTGTTTCTGGGGAGGCGTAACGTGACCGGACAGCTGTGGAAACCGAAACATGAGACGGATTGCGTTGAGACAGGCTAAAAACAAGCAGGTAATGTGTGTTTTAATCACACGACTCATATATACATATATACTGTAGATACGTTTGCTATTAGCTACCAACTGTTAGCTTGTCCCTCCCGTAGCTGATCCATCAGGTTATTGTCTCCCTGAAAACATTTTCGTTGTATTTTGTGAGCTTTTTTTAAATTAGCTTTTTCAATCACACTTTGAAAAGAGAAGGACTACAAATCTGCACTCTTTTGTAGTCTTCATAGCTAATTTCCTCTATAAAACAAGAATGGAAAAACCTTTGGCTTTTAAAACTGCAGTATGGAGGCGACTCCTTTCCCAAAGTGAAGCGCTTGTTTGAGTTCCAACCTCTGCAACATTGTCTTTTGTACAATTTTCAATCTGTTTATACACACAGACACACACACAGGGACACGTTAGCTTTTCACACACAAGCTCATATACTGGGACACATACCATAAATTCTCCCTCACACGTACACTTTACATGAACTGTGTCTGATCAGCAATTCTACTAGAGGTGAGTATTGACAGGCTTTGTTATTCATAGCATATTCAAGCTATTATATTCTCTTCTCTGCTGCCATAATGTTGTCAGTGTTGCGGAACACATTGGTAGCTATCATTCGCCAGTTCTTTTTTAAAAATACGTCTTGAGGCGTGACATTATTACCCATGAGCAATAAGGAGCTTTTTCAATGCCCAAACAGGGTTGGTTGTTCTTTTTATGGCCGCCACGCTCTCGGTAAGCGCAGGGGTTCAAAAGGGCATGGCCTCCCTGCCCTCCCGACACGCAGACACCGTCTTTTTATACCTCCTTTAATCGAAACACTGTGTCCTACATCGCAGTTATGCTTTGGGCAAATTAAGGTCGCTGTATTGATTTCATATTTGTCATTATACACCAGGCACTCATGTGCTCACAAATCGTCCTGTTTGCCTTGTCCCTGTAGACATGTATCCCCCTTGTCCTGCAGTATATCATCTTCATAGAGCCATATTTGTACAAGAAGTGCATCGTATCTCCCTGTGTTTTGGTGTAGCAGAGCTTTCCCAGCTTGGGCTTTTGTCACTTTTCAAGGCTTCGTTCTTCCCAGGAGTCACTTAGCGCTATAAAGGAATCTAGTCAGGCGAGTGCTTTAAACATAGATTTGTTGTCTAGCATTTGTCAAAGGTCAACAGCAAACAAGCCCTTCGGTGGCCATTTAACTCTGCCACCGAACTTGTTCTTTTTCTCGCAGCGATTTGTGATTAGGAAATATCTCCAACCTCGCTCAGCCACTCGGCTCGGTTCAAAAACAGGTGATTCATAACGGGGCTAAAAGGTCACGTCAAGTGGCATGTTAGTATTTCACTTAAACTTTGATTAAAGATTTTTGGAAAAGATGGGAAAACGACTTAATATCGTTGCGGCCCTCCCCTCTTCTCGCTCCCTGCCCAGGGTTCTATATTTTCAGCAGAAATCAATAAGGTGGGAACTGAAGAAACTATTGCTGTGCTCTCTCTGGGAGCACCGCTCATTCATTCATCCTCAGCCTCTCTAATGGATCATGGGAGCTCGCACGGCCATACAAAAACCGACAGAGCTCTCTTAGCCCTGCCTCCTTCTTCAACAACACAGAAAAGCAAGTTTCAAAGCAGAAAAACACATTTTTTGATTATTTTCATTACTCATTTAAGAATGCAACTCCTCTAGATCATTCACTGATTATTTTAAATTTATCCCACTACTGCGTATAGCTGAAGTTTCAGACTTTACACGTGAAAACTTTTAACACTGCTGTGGCTTAAAGTGAGTGCAAAATATTAACTGAGTTTATTTCAGGTTGAAGCAGCCTCCTGTCCTGTGGCATGCCATGGTTAAAATACTTTGGGAATCCCCTGGCAGATGATCTAGCTTAAAGATGGAAAGTTCAGTCGTAATCAGTTAATTATATCTATGCAGAGCTGAATAAGATTATAGGATTCACTACTGAGAAGCGAGAGAGATTGATGTTCTCAAAATCCCCCTTGTTTTTCTGAATTTCTGGGTAACTTGCAATCAATATTTTAACCCTTTTATTTGTAGAAATCTGTAAAATGTGACATGCTCACAACTGCAGTACATATGTCACCATGTCACTTTTGGGCGACCTGCCACATCCAAGAGTGTGAGATACAGTATTTCACGACTTTGAGGTCTCGTGTAATGACAGCAATAAGGAGGCACTTAAAGGTCCTTAAGAGTGACTGCCTGTCAGTACAGATGAGGGGAAGTCTCATTTACACTTGTCTTCTATTAGCTTCTATTAGTCTCATTCATTTGTGAGACAATGGTGAGAGACCAACATACTCACCGAACGCTTGAATAAATGCATACAAATAATCGCTGCACTGTAAACCTCTATGATTTACTGGATTATTCTGCATTCACAGTGGATATTGCACACATGCAAGTTCTCACATTTATCACGTCACATTCAGCACACAAAAGGTCCAACGCCCGAGGCCTGGATAGGCTAAATAGACTCTGTGGCCCTCTCAGGAGTAATAGAGCGATAGAAAGAGAAGAAAAGGGGGGTATTGCCTGCCACCTCCCCAGTAGACTTTCTTTTTCCTTTCACTGCTTGCTACTGTATCTGACCACCGAGGACAAATTTCCAATGGGGCCGGGGGGAGCGGAGGTGTTACGGGACAATTTGTTAGCCGCTTGTTCATTAACTGTAATATGAATGTAACTGTACGCGCACTCCGGGGACTTGGGCGCCAGCCACAATTACCGCTGACCCCGGTGTAATGGGAAACAAATTTGTGGGAATATTGCCCGCCATTCGTCTTTATTTACACGTGGTAATGAGCCAGTGTGTTAAAGTGCTCTGAGACTGTTCTGGAGGGAGACTTGGCCTTCAGGGGAGGAGAAAGAGCAGCAAGATGTGGGGTCAGGATATGCGGAAATGAAGGTAAACAAGTAGGACACGGTGGACTATAGACACGGGAGACAGCAGGCGTGGAGGCCACTGCAACCGAAATGATGAGAGAACTATGCAAAACCCCAGAAGGTCTCTCTAACAAAGCTCTATATTTTTTAAATTCTAAACTATTTATTTGAATTAAAGCCAGTTAAATTGGCAATTCTACATTTCCAGGGAATTATATTGAATTGTACATTGAGCTGATAGAATAGTCTAAAATGAATCAATTGCTCAGCAGCCACACTGCCTGTTATCGATCTCGCAGCATGAGATGGATGTGTTCTCCAGAGCGCCCGCCTGCTTCCTGTGGATTTGTTTCTTTACTTTTATGATATACTTTTGAAATGTGTTTTTAAGTGTTCAGCTACAGTTACCCTTAACAAACTCGAATGGAGGTTTTTTTTGTAGCCTGTTGTGCACTCATCAGGCTTCACAACCTTCATCTCTGTGAGGGTTAACTAAAAACACACATTTTTTCTCAGCAAGTTGACATTTTTTTGGCCGCCATCAATCTGAGTAAGAGTTTTTAGAGGTATATAATAATATTTTGAGGCAATCAGTGTGCTGGTATATAACACAGAGCATCTCTATAGTCTGCAATAATGAACCCACTCCACCCCACAGATGAGCAAAACTGAATGAAAGCACACATTTAAGCAAAATATTTTCTTAATTCAAATAAAGCTCATCATCATCAAACCTTACTTTATTGAAACATTCAGACATCACTGAGGACTAAGTTCCTCCTCATGAGCATAAACATGTTTGTGAACGCGTCCCTGTAAATATACTGTCTGCCCACCCCCACCCATCTTCAGCACGCCCCAATGCTTTCTGAATAAGCGTCACTAAAGCAGCATTCAGGAGGACATGTTCCTGTCAAAGATGCTAAACCATGCAAGTCAGCACTCGGGTTCTCTACATGAGTTCCCTTAAATGAGATGTCCGTGGGGATAATAGAACGGCCTGCTTGCAAGCTCTGTGTGGCTCTTTTCATGCCAATTAGACTCTGTGATATAGTCACAGCAGATGCACGGCTAGCGCCGGGATGCCCATTTGATCACCGGCTCTGATCACACAACGTGGAGCTGAACACAGAGAGAGGAGGCATTTATGCACAAATATTTTTGGGGGGGGGTTGAAAAAAATTGCCAAGAAAAATTGAAATTTGAGGTGGATTTAAGCTAAATTGTCATTATCTTCCTTTTCCTAAGACAGGGTTCATCTCACCTATTACATGATGCAATGGTTGCATAAGAGCAGATTCACAGTCCTAAATTTCAGCATATAAAAGACAAACCAGTTATCGCTGCTCTCAGTCTAAACTCCATCACTGAGCTAGATTTTAAGTGAACGCTTCTTGCATCCTCTTTCGAATATTGCCAGTGTGAGTGAAAAGTTGATGATGTTTGGATTTAATTCTTGCCCCTTGCAT
Organism: Oreochromis niloticus; assembly: GCF_001858045.2. Lineage (NCBI taxonomy): Eukaryota > Metazoa > Chordata > Actinopteri > Cichliformes > Cichlidae > Oreochromis > Oreochromis niloticus. The sequence continues at coordinate 33,537,141 of NC_031981.2, read as the reverse complement.
CTCTCTAGCTCCCTCTACTGTCCCCTCTAACTGCCCCCGAGGTGTTTAATGTGTCACTGAGAACATTAGGCCGTAGACAAAAAATAAAATGGCCTGTAATGACCCTAATGAAGTGTGACAAGAGCACAGAACATCCCTTGCTGGCGCACAGGGCCCCCAAAATTGGATTAGTGATTAACCATGTTGTCCCGCATTGAGTCAAATGGCTGTGGCGACACAAAAGTGCTCGGTGCCTACTCTTCTGGCCCACCCTGCTGGGAAGGGATGCCCCAGGAAAAGAGAGGAGGGGAGGAGGAGCGGTGAGCAGAGAAAAAGGTTGAGAGAAAAAGAGAGAGAGAGAGAGGGGTAGGAGACAAACAGGGAAAGGACAGAAGGAGGGAAAGGAGAGAAGTGCAGTAAGGTGGGAGGGGGGTATCCCCGGGGCACATAGTAGTGCCATGTCTGGAGGCCCCACTGTGCAGTGAAATGAGAAAGGCTCCGTGCACCTGAGAAACCCAGGAGGGGCCCGAGGCAATGGGAGAGCCTGAGCAGGATCCTCCCCTCCCTTCTCCCCTCTTCCATCCTCCTCCACCAAGCGGCTCCTGACATATATCTTGCCACAAGACAAGAGCGCTAGTGCAAATCAAACCCACTACCTATAAATTACCTCTTTCATTCTCCCCTTAGCTCTCTCCCCACCTCCTCCCACCAATGTCCTCCTTTGTGCCTGTTACCCCCGCGTCTTCCTCCCTTCCTTCCACCCTGCCCGACTCCACTCAACATGCAGCTTCCCATTGCAATATAAACTTGGCTGTCAGAGGGGCAGTTGCGATGTGGCAAACTTGCCATTGTAACGGACAGCTTGACAAATGCAGGGGGGTGGTAGAGCGTCGTGGTCCACATACTATACCTCCTCCCTGTTACCCCCAGTGTACTGAGGAGTAGGAGAGCAGGTGATGCTAGGAAAGGAAGGGAGGAAGGAGAGGAGAGGAGAGGAGAGGAGCCAGGGTGAAGAGAGATGTGTAGGGGGAGGGATGGGGGGCAGAGATAGAGAGAGTGACTTTCAGAGGGATAATGAGCCTTTGAACGATGGCTGAAATGTTGCCGTCAACCTGCCCTTCTGCTGCTGGGTAATTAGGTAATCAGTAAAGGCCTAATTATGGGATCAAGGTGCAGGGAAACAATTAGCAGAAAGTATTGCCACATAAAACGGAAATTTACGTTCTGCCAAAGCATGTTTAATTCCTGGATGTGTGTGTGTGTGTGTGTGTGTCGTCCTTCCTAAATAACCACATAAAAAAGGACATTTCCCTCGCCTCCTACCTGCCAAGTGAAAAGGTTAATTTTAATGAGCCAGTCGGCATTTGTGAATAAATATGGAAATTTTGTGGGTATATGATTGAATTGAATTTTGAAAAGAACTGTGGAATTTTTTTTGATCTTCTGCTAAATGCATTTAATCGCTGTGTTAAATATCTTGAAATTCTGCATGTGTGTGTGTGTGTGTGTGTGTGTGTGTGTGTGCCTGCCTGCATGACAATTACGGGTTTCTGTGTAAATAGATGTACCGTTAAGTAGCCTCGTCGGTTTGGTAAGTGATTGCAAGTAAATTGTGTTGCAGGGGCCCCCCTCTGACTCAGCCACCCTGTGTGTGCTAGAATTTGGTTAAAGGATGGAGGCTTTGCAAAGACAGAAGGCAGAGAGGGAAAAAAAAGGATCACTCAGTGTGCTCAACAATGCACTGGCAGCCCATACAAACATAAAAAGGGAGAGGAAGAAAGAGAGAGCGCGAGAGAGAAAATTGAGCTTAACAGCCTGATTCTTAACTATTATTTATCCATTATGGGGGGAATGGAGCTGAGGCACCGTGCGGGAGAGGATTAGAGAAGATTTGTGGGCTTTGCAAGGCCCTGTCCTCCCATCCGCATCGCTCCAGCTCCCAGGGGCTCCGCAGCCAGCGCCAGCTCAGCTTGTCTGATCATTTATCCATAATTAGAAAATTAATATTTTAGATGGTGCTATGATGAACCCATTATGGTGATGGGCCCCGATATCAATTATAACTTCAATTTCAATTTCACTTACAGCCACGGCAGCAAAATGGCTCCGGGTGGCGGAGTCGAGTGATGGGCTCGGTGCCACGGAGCATGACGAATACAGATCACTGCACATTAGGATGAGCAATTATTTGAACATGTATAAAAACTATTTACAAGCAATGTAATTGACCGGGGTCAGGGGGAGATGCGGGAAAAATGGACAGGTTGACAAATTTTTGTTCCTACCAAACAGAAAAAAAGGAGGGATTTATTAATTTCTTTGAGCCTGTAATTGAATTTTTGAGAGGGGTTTCTTGTTAAGTCTCTCCTGTGGTCCAAGGGCTCATCTCCCACTGTGACCTTACATACATCTAACACCAAAGACTGTCTGCCCACCCCCCATCCGCACGTGCACACACAAATAGCCCCACACATGAGGGCGGGGAGCAGAAGAAGAAGAATAAAGAAAAAAAACAAGGAAAAAGAGAACTGTAGTAGAAAAGCTTATTCCTACATGTGCTTTAAATATAATGGGAGTGCCTGTTAAAGAATTTGAGCTGTTTATAAAACTAGATAACACTAAATCATACCTTAAATCTTATTATAAATTTAAAATAGAAAAAAATTATTTATTAAACTGTATTTAGTGACAAGTTAGGCACCTTAAAATATATTATTTCTGGCATACTAATAACCATATTATTGACTACTTCTGATTGGATTAAATCAATATAGATTAGATTAGATTAGATTAGATTAGATTAGCATCATTATTGTTTATCTATCAATAATCTACCTTGCATGCATGCATGCGTGTATAACCCCACAAGCATTTTCCCCATATTATCACATTCTTTCATAAATTTCAGGCGTTGTTTTCAAAAACATTTGTGCAAACGTGTTTTAGCAAGCCGGCGCTTCTCGTTGGGTTGCAACATAAAGCGAGATTATGATCCATCATTCAGTCCCATCCGAGCATAGCGGAGAGGGGATATTACTATCTCGCCACTGCTCCAACAAGGTGAGATGAATCCTTGTAACAGCCCTAATCATACACACACTTCATCACCGAGGCTAAACCACTGCACGTTAATTATGTAGACATCACTCAAAATACACCGCTACACTGGGCCCTGCACCTCGGAGAGCTCATTCATCAGCTCTGTGTGCGTGCGTGTGTATGTGTGTGTCTCATGGAAACGGAAAACAAAAGGTCAGTCAGGTGGACATGATTTTAGATAGCGTGCTTGTTCACTTAGTGGTCCATAAGGCATTTTGTTTTGGCTCTCGCGTCTGAAGAAAACAATGTTTTACATAGCACAGTGTAATAATAAGCCCATAAAATCTCCTCGTCTGGTTGACACTAACATTACTCACTTACACTATATCACAAATAGACTCAATTTATTTATTCTTTTAACCAAATATTATAAATATGCTAAATCTGAATGTCAGGGTATTTTTTGGTTGGGGGAGGGGGTAAAATCAAATTTTGTCCATAAACCACATAATTTTTTATCTGTCATTTTTTATGTTTCCTTATAATTTAATAAGGCCAAACAGTTGTTCAATGTAACTACTAATCCAAACATAGGTTGGTTTTAAAAAAAAAAGGTAACTGTTTCCTGTTATTAGTCCCGACCCAGGCTTTGAACCCTCCTCTTGCCCTATGGGCCCGGTCCTTGTATGCCTGTTCGACGCCTTGTTTTCCTCATGTCAGTTTAATTGTTCACTGTCAGGGGCAGAGCAGCGGATAACAAGCTTAGCAAATGATGTCTGCTGTTGCTACACATTGATTAATATTTTACATGTTATTATCCTCTGTCCATTACCACAGCAAATTAAACTATAAATCACCCCCTCTGCCGGTGTCACCGGATCATAAATTGTCTCTCCCCTAGCCGCGTGCTGCACCGTGCCATGCCGTGCAAGGTCTTCTCTTTGGTGAGACAACAAAGTGGGGAAAGTGCCTGTGTTCTTTAGCCTGAGTTATGGACTAGTCACGGTCACCATATACATCAGAGCCATGAAAAATGAGGAGTTTGTTCTGCTATAAAACAAAAAGAAAAGCAGGCACCCTGCTGTTAAAAGTTTGTACCTGCTAGAACTGGAAGTAGTTTTTATTAAAGTAGGAAGTGTGCATGGAAGGATAACAGTTACTTTTGTTTGTGAGCACAAAGTGTTTTAGATGTAAACGTAGCGGTTCTGATATTAGCAGTGCGACTATTGGCTCTGGTTTTGAAATCGACACAAGCAATTTTAATATTCAAATTTATTCCCAGTACGTTACGGGTTTGTTTGCATTTATTTGTGATACCAGTTTGCTAAAAATCCGCTACAGACATGGAGCATTTTGCTTCAGATGGAGGCGCTGCTGCTGGTTTTAAATGGAAATTCAGATGGAGCTGTAGATAAATATTTTTTCCGTCACTGCTTAGACCCATTTTTCCCTGGATATCATCTAAGATATCAGATGACCTTTCCTGCCTTGTCATTTTTTTTCTCATTTTCCCCACGCCACTGGGAGAGATGCAAAGGTGCTTTACCGGCAGCTGGAAATCAATTTATACAGTCTTGCGTTGCATGTAGGGAGAGATGGAACAGAGCAGGCCCGATATAATGACACGGCCAATTGCATTGTGTTGGGCTGCGGGGGTCAAGTGGGGTCTGAGTGTGCCACGGATGCTGGCTTTGTTCGTACGAGGGGCATTAGGGAGGAATTACACAGTGGGGTCAAATGACCCACACCGGAGGAGGCAGCTAGCACCTTGGGCCCCCCAGCCCCCTCATCATCAGGCTGGGGAGATGAGAGTGACATGGGATGACACTCCAAGAGGAGGGGGTGGAGAAACACTCTCACTAAACACTTCACCTACTGATAGGTGCCATTGACCCTTCCTAAATCTCATCATCGTTGTGCCCAGCATAGGGGGAGATGGCGTGGGATTTTCTCTGACATCCCGTTCTTTTCCCCCCCTTCCCATTCGGACTATCAGCTGCTGTCTCTGTCTCTCTTTTACAGGCTCACTCATTTGTATACAGACGCATAGCCCTCGATTTATTTATCTGTCTGGCGGATGTAGCGGATGTCCCCTGCTGAAGATGGCAATACTCACAGACTGATCCCCTCTAAAGCCTGCTTAGCATCTCCCTGCAGATACAGTCCCTCAGCGTATTTCAATGATTTATCAATTTATAATGTTTGCTAAGATAGCTTTGCTGCGGTGTCCCAGCGGCTCAACAGGCAAAAATGATCACGTGTACCGGAATCGCTTGGAAGTCTAAAACGGCAGATCTTGTTCTGTGCATTATCTCGTCTGTCATATTGTCTAAAGCAGTCATTAATGTATTATTAAGATGGTTAATTTGCTTTCATGTCAATGAAGGGTGGGGATCTTATAGTTTCCAGGGAGGGCCTGACCCTCTTACAGTCCAATGGAGTGAATAGATCTGGGGTTAAGTCATCTGACCCGGCTTGCTGGTCAGTTGCCTGCTTTTCCTCATAATTACTGCACAGACAACCAAACTTTTTCCCCTTTCCCGTTCTTCAATAAACACCAATCCATCCCTCAGACCTGCCATAACCTCTTGACTTTCAGGCTCTGACATAACCTCTACCTATTGGTCTTCCAGAGTCCATCTGTCAGATTCACTTTGAGTCATCAACATGAGACACATTAGCACAAGGTCTGAGTTTTTTTAAAACACTATGCGCTTTTAGAAAACATCAACTTTTGATGTCTTGATATATGACAGCTGCTTGAAAGTATCAGAAAAAACATCATATATGTCTATATATACACCTATGCATATATATACACACACATACAGACATACATACATCATACAATAAAATAAAGCCACGATAAATTAAGACAGAACCCGAAAGCTTGTGAAAAATGGCAGGTCTTCTAGAAGAGCTGTTTGATGTGTTGCACAGACCTGTTTTGTCTTGTTTTGTAAAAGCTTTATTCAAAATAACTTGTGACCTCTATATCGGCCTTTTATATTCAAGCCAGAGCAATTCAGAGCCAAGTAGCTTGTTCTCACTGAGTTGTTTATTCCAGCATAAAGACACGCATATGTAACTACTGCTGTCCGCCTGATGTAAGGTGCATGCAAAGAAGCTGGGATAAGGGAAACCACGGCTGCCTCAGAGTGAAAAAAGACACAAAAACGAAAGCTAGATTAACAAGCTAAAAGAAGATAAAACCACAGCAGAAGAGCAGGAGATGAGAGAATGCAAGCAAATGAGAGAAAAATGAAGTAAAAGAAAGAAAGAGCAGAATGGCTCCTGTCAGCTGAGGCCCGCTGCAGTGAAACACTAACTGTAGCGACAGGCTGATGAGTCAGTGTCTCTTTAAATGGCAGCTTGTCAGGCCTTCAGCTCTGAGGTGGGCTGCCGACCTGTCAGGGCCCTCACCACATTAACCAGCTGACCCTATCATCCTTAACATTGCTCCACCGCTCAGCCGTCTGTCACTAACTCCGCCATTTGGCTTTCCAGAGATTTGCCAGAGAGGGCAGGCACAGCCACCTCTTAGTGTTGTTTATTGATTTCTGACCCGCCGCTTAATAGTTTTCCCAGTCCCCCTGAATGGCTTTTGTAAGCAATAGGGTTTGTACATCTCACAGATCAATACCTTTTATATTTACAATAAAATTGAAACGGCTTCTTGGTGGGGCTCCTAGCGCTTCGGCATTTGTCATCCTTCTGCAAGGGAAAACTATGTCATTGTCTGAATTAAAACATTTATTTCTGATTAAGAGAGTGTCCTATCTCATTAATTTTCCCCTTTCCAATACAAGGGGAATGGAATCCTATTGATTTTTGTACTTTTTACACGTCTCCACTACTGGGAAGATAATTGAGAAGTTAGCCAGAATAAATGAAGTTTCTAGTCTTGCAGGGCAGCCAATACCTTGGAAATGTGAGGTGTTTTTGTGGGAGCAGGCCTTTAATTTTGTGCCAGCAGAAGACAGGGGGACTGAACAAATTGGATTAAGGCTGGGGATGGGGTGAGTTTGGGGTTCTGGCAGATTGGTGGGTGGGTGGCCGCTGGTGTACCAACACTGTGAGTGTGTGTGTTGAGGTGGGGTAAACTTGATATTACAGCAATAATAAGACCAAGCACCAACCCCACGCGCGCGCATAAGCACACGCCGGTGTTTACGCCATGAATATGCCCCAGAAAATGCAGATTAAAGCATCTTAAGGCCTTTGACTGTAAGTTGCCTCCCCCAGCTTATTGTTGAGGTAGAATTGAAAGGCAGTAATCGATGTTTGAACTAGACCTTTTTAACACAGCAGGGCTCATTGATTAAGCGTTATCAAATTAATGAGATTGAATTAAGTTGTGGCTGTTTTCTTGTTTTGGGCTGCAGGGAAACCTTATTGTCTGAAGATATTTGAATTTTTCACACATTTCAAGTTGTTTTCTAATTTGACCAAATATTTACCATGTCGCTCATCTTGAAAGAGTCCGAAGAATTAAGCTGACATTAGTGAATTTGTTAATAATGAAAATGTATGCATTGTTATGCAAATTGTTAAGAGGCTTATAAAAATCTTTGTGGATTCGTTTGCATACTGAGAGGGAAAACTTTCTGACAGGGCTTGATGACTTCATATCTAAGCTTTGTTGTTGTTTATGATCTCATAAATCTGTTTTGCGCCCTGTGACAAAGAGAAAGAGAGAAAAGTCACAGGGCTGAAATGTGGTTAAATGTTGCCCGCTCGCTGTGGCATAGCCACTGTGCAGATTTTGAGAAGCAGGGCCGTGTGGTCAGCTCCAGTTTGCACAAGCCCCGTGCAGCTGATATGGGGGTCGTGAGAGGGGTGACTGAACACAGGAATTGGACCTCACAAACACTGAAAGAGGCCAGCATCGGCCTGCGTCTCATACTGCCTGATCTTGCTTCAGGGACTGAGAGAAAATGTTGTCGGACTCGGAGAGGGCATCGTCCATCATGGCCCCGGTCCGCCTGTCAGCTGCCTGACTGTGGAAGAAAAGAGAAGGTGAAAGAGAGAGAAGAGAGATAGAAGCCCAGGAGTCCACCAAGAAGGCAATTCTAAGGGAAACAGGAGGAGAGCAAGAAAGTAGGGGAAAAAAGAAAAGAGGAAGACAAGGAGACTATAGCCTCTGCAACCATCCACTGACTCACTTGTCTGGCTTTCGGCCACAGAGCCCCCTAGCCGATTCACTCCTTTGCTTCATCCCTCCATTCTTTAGCCACACCACTTTCTGCTCTCTCTTTCCATCAAGAGTGCCCCTCTCTCCCTTGTCCATCACCACATCTTTCCATCTTTCCATCCTTTGGCCCTCTGAAGCCTTACCTTGCTCTTTCCATCCAATGATGCTTCTGTCCTTCCATCCCTCCTTCATGGACAGCTGAATGTGAGGCTGATAAGCTGTGGAGTGAGTGGGGCAGCTGCCAGCGCCCTGCAGCAGAACCATCTCTGACAGGCCACTAATTCAACCAACAGAAGAGAAACCACAACCAAACACTAAGATTATAGGTCCAAAGAGAGGGGAAGAAAAGTTTAGAAAATGTGAAAATGAACTAGGAAAGACAGGCATGGTGGTGGGTTTAAGACCTGAAGATCTTACTGTTACTCCAATGATGGACTTTTAATGAAAGTCTGAAAAAGTACAGATGAGACGATGGATACCTGGGAAATCTGCTGTTCAGTTAAATTCAATACAAGAACAAGCTCGATTAAATTACAGAGTTAGTGAACAAGCTTCTTTAAAGAGGAATCCATCTAATAATGACTAGATATCTCTTTAAAAAGCATTTTAGTATATACTATGACACTCAAAAATGAATCTAATCCACATCAGTGCTTCTCCTTAAAATAACCCTTTAGGTAAAACTGCCAATGGTTTTAGTTGATATGTACACAAAGACTTGAAACTTTATTCTCACAGATTTCCCGATGTATAAATAAAGAAACTATGAGTGACATAAAAACACAGCATGCCTCTTCTGCAATAGGCCAGGCATTAAAAAACCACCACACCACCTCTTTCCATTTGTTTATCTGTATAAACGTACTCATGGCCGGCCAGGAACAGTGTTCAATGAACAGCTTAATTTGTGGATGCATTTCTATGCCTAAAGTAATCTAAGGAGGGATGCAGAAAGGTTGGGTACATTCATCACAAACACAAGCTTAACATAAGTGAAAAATTACAGGATTCCCAATGACCTTCCAACCAATCAGGCCTGGTAATTACACTCATTCATTACAAAGGAAGGGGGAGATGGAAGAATACAGAGATGACCCTTCAGGACAACAAAAATGTTTATAGATGGGAACAAAGAGGAAAATGCTAATGGAGCAGCTATCTGGCTGGATGGCCCTGAGACAATGCAGAATAATAATTTCCTATCACAGGCCAACTATAACCTTTGAGGATTATACACGAGAATTTCTATTTATATGTCAGCAGCCATTTTGCTGTAGGATGGAAGGATGACATTATACACTCGAAACAGATGATAATATATTCTGTTGTAATAGCAACAGAGCGCAACCGATGTAGGATTTTTAAATCCGATATTCTGGCATATCGTCTGGTATTTTTTCCTTTAAGAGACACAAAACTTAAACAGAGTTCCTTAACTTTTGTTATGTGCTCATTTACTACTTGGATCAGCTGATTGTTCTTTGAGGTATTCCAAACAGGTTTGTTGCCAACAGGGAAATAGCAGAGCGCCGCTGGTGGACAAAAGATGTAACAACAACACTCATAACGGGATTGAAAAGTCTTTTTCCTGTTTCGTCTTTACACATTTAATTTTCATTAATCGACAGTTTTAAATGCCAGTACCAATGGATCAGCAAATAGCTAATATCAGCCTATACTAGAGCTCAATTGTGTCTGCCCACTTTTTTAAAGGCTCTGGTTCTGGAAATGAGTTTCCCATTCAATTTTCCACTGACATTACAGAAATTATAAAGAGAGATTTAAATCTGGAACCAAACCAGCCAGCTGCAAGGTGACCATAAAAGGTGTTTATTTGGATTTTTTTTTTTTTTTAATAAAGGGAAGTGGGCAAAAAAGCAAAGGTACAAGACTGCACACATGATTACTACTCAGCCCAAAACCCATACCAATAGACTTTATTCCTTCTTGAATTTAACTCTTTCATTATGTTAGTATTGTATAATAAAAGTTTTGAAAAAATTTTAATTTACATGTTGTGTTGTGTCTGTGTGTATTGTATAGCTTGGTTATCCATATAGTACAGCACTTGGCTTGTAACTGCAAACACCATTCAGGGTGTTTCTGAAGTTTTGCGTTCACAAAGTGACCTGAAGTTTGCGGTTATGTACGATGACCTACGCCAATTAGTTGTTACTGATTTTGTGGGTAGAGTAGTTATTTTCTCTCAACATTGCACATAAAACATGTTTTTGTTAAAACATGCTTAATGTCATGCAGAATTGTGGTTTCTGCCAAAGCACATACCATCATTCCACAATGTCAGTCCAAAGTAAGTCTGCTTTAGATACAACAACACGACTCATAATCAAAATTCCTATGGAGAATATGAATGAGATGTTTAATTACAGAATCGTATTTCTGAGCTTTACATCAGCCAGCCAATAAACTGGTCAGGCTCTAATTATTATATTTTGTATCACTAGACTTACTACTTTGTTTCTGGATTTTTTCGTCAAATAACGCCAGAGATTTCTTTTCTTGGTTATTTAGGACACATTAATTAGTTTAAAGCTTTAAAACTCATTCATTAATGTGACTCACCACACAAGCCAACAATTTTCTCAAAGTATGCATGTTTTTGAACAAATTTTGGTAAAAAAAAAAAAAAAAGAAAAGAAAAGAAAAAGTCTGTTTTTTTATATTTCTTGTAGTAGCATGAGTAAAAAATGTGCAGTATCTATAATTTTGTGATAAAATAGCCTCTTTGCATTGGTTCAAAGATTAAACATAGCGTCAGATGGAGTTCAATTTGGGGAAAATTAGGATTACACCATCACTGCATTCTATGTCAAAATGACACTTTATTAAGCATCAACTTCTTGCTACCTGAGGGATGGCTAGAGTATCTGCACTCGACTAAATAAAGTATGTAATCTTGAAGTAATTGCAGTGTTTCTTGCTTTAGTGGATTATGGTTATGTGTTATGTGTCACTTCCAATTCCCCTTGAACTATATATGCATCCAGCACTCAATAGTTTTTGTGAATTTTGCTTGGCTAATAGCTAAAGCACCCACAGCATGCTTATTTCCCACGCAGTAACAACATGGAGATTCCTGGCGGACTTTAAATCGAATCACCTTAGTGCATAAATAGCACGACGCTCCGGCGCTGAACTTTTCGATTCATTCCATTTCCCAGACGATAGTAGCTGACTGCTTTTTCTCTGATTATGCAGATGATATTACTTTCTTTTTTCTTTTTCTTTTTTTCCTTTGTTGATATGTGTTTAGGTGTCATTTGCGCTGGATGATGTTCTCATTGCTCAGTTTACCGCGCCCATAATAAGATCACCTGTGGTATGAATACATTTCCCCTACTCTGCTGGTGTATTTGGATTTGCAGGATAAATGAGTTTCTCTCAGCCTCAAAGAGTGAGAGAGACAGAAAGAGCGAGAGCGGGAGAGAGAGAACGCATCAAGCACGTTCTTAGATTCACTTTAGAGCTTGACACTTCGGCGCTCGGTCAGTAAATGGCTTTTCTACAGGAGGAGGTGGGATAGGGGTTTTTGTGTGCATATGTGTGTGTGCGTGTGTGTGTGTGTGTTTTTGCATCAACATCTGTGGACTCTTTGAGTCTTTTGGTGTGACTGCAAGACTGTATGTGTATTTTCTCATGTATCAATGTGTGTGTGTGCCAGGGAGAAGCTGAATTTCGCAGCCACATCTACATCCATTCGCCCTCTTTGTATTCCACCCTGCTGCCAAAGCACAGGCCTCAGCTGTCATTATTCCCTGTCCATCCACAGAGAAGTTATAGTTGGCAAAAAACCCATCAGGTGGGCAGGACAACGGATAATTGAGGTGATGATCGGAGCTGTTCAAAGACAATTGATAGTGATGGAGCCAAGGGGAGCGGGGGAGCTGAGCCGGCTGCCCGGGCTCTCAGGGGGCTCGGGGAGAGCTAGAACAGAATGTGGAATAACACATAGCATAGAAGCTGCTGTTTATTATTTTCCTTCTTCACATATAATGAAATATTACACCTTATACCAAATATATTTGTAATTTATTCACTGAGAAATCATGATGGGGTGTTTTTTTTTTATTCTTGACAACAGCAGAGGAGTATGTAGAGGCCCCCGAACCACCTTGTGCTTTATTAATATACCAAATCCCCCTTTTGCCAAGCCTACCTCCATCGCACAGCATCATATTGAACTAGCAGAGAAAGGCATGACCTGAACATCATATTTCCACCTGCTCCAATCCTAGTGACAAGTTGCCAAACTTCAAAATCCCCCAGAAAACCCAGTTAAGGCAAAGCAAGTTGTAAAGGCGTTTTTCATAAGCCGAGGGACAAGGGGGAACAAATGGAGGTTATTACTTTCCTCCTCCATTCCAAATAGCCCCCTACTGTCTGGCTGAAATAGGCCTGGCAGAAAAAATGTCTTAATATCTCACATCCATACCTGACATCATACTCTGGATTTTTCTATTACCCACTGGCATCCTTTTTATTCTTTTTTTCCCCTCCATTTTTCTTTGCCCACACGCAAATGTTATCACCCAAATGTCATCAATTGTGTACATATAAAACCAGCCCCATAATGTTAACACATCTACAGATTGGCTAGTTTCAGGAACATGTATCATTAAAGTCCTTGGATGTCTTTGCTGAAAACTTTAGTCTCTGCCGGTAAACCTAAAGCATGCCGGCTTTACCTGACTTGCATGCAGGTGTCGTGTTTCCAGGAATCGATAGGTGGTTTGACTTCAAGTGTGCAATATCAATAACTCCATCGCACGTATAGTGACACTTCACACACTTAAAAAAGTCATAGACGCACACATAAATGCACACAACGCTCTTACGTTAAGCAGGCATTGTATCAATAACTCACTCGGTTGTACGAGGAGGTGCACACACTGTCACACACTCACGCTGTCACCGAGAGACACTGTATCGATAACTCAATATTTCAGGTGTCAGTCTTGTGTGGCGTGCCATGCCCTCTGAGTGGCGGGAGGAGAAAGGAGGTTGGCAGCAGAGGACAGGGAGGGACACTCCCTGATAAGGCCGTCACGCCTTTCAATACCTCCACTCGGCCTGTCATTAGCTTCTCTGTGAGTGTGGGTGAACTTCTGACTTGAGCTGGCATCGTCAGCAACTATCACTTGAACCTCCCTCCCCCTAATATTTACCACATACACGCACCAGCATGAATACATGCGCATACGCCTTGTCTTTTCGACATTCTGCAGACTCCACCTTAAAGCTGGCGTATCTAGGAGGACTACCTACACTCAAACCCAACTGCACAATCCTCCACCGGTTCCCGAGTATTGACCCAAGCTGTCACCCTGTCCGGCACCCCTGACCCCCCACAGCGACAGGGGATCTATGATGGGGACGCAGGTTCAAATGATTTTCCTATAGCTTTAGCTGTCCTGTTTTCCCAGTGAGCTGATTGCTAATGGCAACATTAGAAAGGGGCATAATGGAGATTCCAAAAACAATTTGCCCCTTGGATTTGCAAACCCCAACTGTCTGCAGAAGTTACAAAAGGGCGATGAGTGATTGATTTGTTTGTCTATCCACATACAGTAATGTTAAAACAAGGGCAAGAAAGTATCAGGTGCTGGAGGCCTATGGGATTCTGTAGACGTTAAAGCTTGGAGCATCTGATTATGTCTCCGTGCCGACATATTTTGCTTTGGAGCTATCCGTCTATCCGTCCATCAATCTCAGGAATGCCCTGATAAATTTGGCCTAAAGGTTCACTTGGATTGAGAATGACACGACAAGGATTTGCAAGTCAAACATCAAGTTCGCTCTGACCTCACAAAATATGTTTTGGCCTCACTTAAGAATACATAGGCTTATTATAACAACTGCTTAGCAGGATAAAGAGCAAAGTGATAGCATTTTATATCTAAAAAGTCAAAAATTCTAATTTCCTGACCATTATTAGATGTTAAAACTCAGGAACAAAAGAGGACATGGATGTGGATTACAACCTGAGTATTTGGTGGTCAGCAAAGACAAACAAATACTATTGTGATGTAATTACTGGACATTGTGATTTATTCACAATAAAAAAACTTTTATGATCCCAGAGGTATCAAGGTCCCAGGAATCTGGACTCTCTTTTGTCATGCTGTGTCTGCTGTTTACAATCAGAGAAAACACAAAAAACTTTTTTTTTTAAACAGCACTTTAACTGTTGTGATGAAAAAAAAACTGGAACTCTGGAAGGGGGTCAAAAATACACCCAAAGAACAATTTTTGCTTTGAAACTCCACCGAAAACAAATGGAACACGCAGAGGCTGAAGCACAAAGCCTGTCTGATGATAATAAAACAGCCTCTGCGGTCTTTTATCTTGCACCTTGAGGATTAATGCTAATGTAAGTTTCTCTCTCGGTGCAACCAATAACATCCTGCCAAATATCCTAAAAAAGGATCCCCAGAGCACCCCTGATGCGCCTCCATTACAAGCCTTATAATACCTGCCTGAGATATATGTATTTATGTGGCAGGAAATAACATTAGAGTGAATTGCCATAACAACTTTATAAATCAGGCAGGCAGAGGGATGGCAGGTGCAGGAGAGAGAGGGGGAGAGGCAGTGCCAAGGTGGCAGTAATGCTGATGAGAGGAATCTGAGATGGCATTCATCACCTCTGTGGCGCTTGACATAACACTGTCAAGAAAACGGGTTAAACCCTGCTTTGCTGTACTGAAGGCAACACCCTTCCCCAGAACATGGGATTTTCACCACCTGAACAGTGATTCTAAAGACACCAGCACAACCTTTGCTGAACTTACTGGTCCTGCAGGTCGTCCCACTTCCCCATTCATCCAGTCAAACAACGACACGTTCCCCATTAATCAAAAGTTACAAACAGACTTCTCTGTGTCATAACTCTCGCGATGGGCTTTTCTGTTGATTGATTCCTATACACACATACCGTCTGATTACCATAATGTGTTCTTGTGGCAAAAATTCTGGCAGCGGCGGCGGGGAGTGAGGGTGGGGGCTGATGAGGTGGTGATGTTGGTGAGGGGTTTTGGGGGGGTGGGGGGCTGTTTCGAAGCGAGCGAGAAGTAAATAACAAATGGCCTGGACCCCACCTCATCCGGGGTGATTTCAATCCAATGTTCCATCATCGCTAGTGGAGAGAGGCGAGTGTTTGGGGTTTGGGCTATCAATTACAGATATGTGTAGGCAGACAGACACTATCATTTCACTGATTGTCACCAGTCCACCGCAGTGACATCAGGAAGTGATTCATCAGTCTATTTTCTGTGACATTCAGAGAAAGATGACATGCTAGGGTCTGTGAAATTATGGGGCATCCTGAAAGAAGGGCTCTTTAACATGCTTGGGGGGCAAACACATTCTAATGCAGACATTTAACCTCTCTTCAGCTGCAATTGCTCTTAAATGACTCGGACCATTCATTCATTTTAGCCAAAGAGACTGGCTGCAGATGAAACTATGAGTATTATTTGTTCACCAGCATGTCAGAAAGTTGACAACAGACTGAATCAGTGACACTGAAAACTCTGAAATATATTTCATAGTTTTTCATATTTCATATATTAGTATTAGAACCAGATTGATATATTGGGTGGGTCAATATATAGGCCGGAATTAGGTATTGGACAATATATCTGCATTGGAAATCTATAATAAATGGAAATTAATTAAATGAAGACAGGAGAAACACGTTTAAAACATTTTATGAGTGTTAACGTAGCATAGTTTATTCAACTCACAGAACTCAACAACTTCCCTGTGGGCAAACATGTTGAAACACCACAAACAACAAAAAGCCAAATCGAGCAGGCGGCGCATGAACAAGTATTCCACAACTTGTGACAGTTAAATTATTATTATTGTTTTTTTTAACTACATTGTCGTATTATCTTAGTAATGACTCATAAATAACTACACGTTTCACAAACAGATTTGTTTCATATGTTTCAAAAAATATCGGCAGGTGTTATTAGAGATTATTAAATCACCAAATATCAGCCTTAAAAATCCTATATCAGTTGGAGTTATCGTTATCATCATCATCATCATTATTAGTAGTAGTAGTAGTAGTAGTAGCAGTAGTAGTAGTGCCATTATTGCAATAATAGTCATTATGATTAGAGCTACTACTAAATGGAACTTTTTTGTGCAATACTGGCAAAAGTAGGGCACACGCAAAGCAATACTAAAGTTGACATATGCTGACCAATACTTTTTTTGGAAAGTCAAATTTAATGAATACAATGGGACACACAGGTTTTTATTGACTTTATATTACCTCCAAAAATGCATAGCAAGCTGAAATAATTTATATTTAGGATATCATTTTAATATCCATATTTGCAGATGTTTAAACCTCTGATTTCTACCACCTTGTTATTTACACTTTTAAGTTGCTTTACACAAATAATAGAATAGAATGAACAAGAACAAGGACAGACAGGAGCTACAAATAACCTAATCAGTTTTTCTTATCTGCCAAGCTGTCAGTTTTTTTTCTTAATAAATCCACAAAAATGTATGACAAAATGTAAAATAAATTCCAGAGCACAAATAGTTTGTTTTTATCCAACCTAAAGCTATCCACTTTAATGTTTATATTGAATAGTCTAATAACAAAGTGGGTAAGAATAATGTGATTGTTCTTTGGCAGACACAGTAATCTTTTCACTGTGGTGAGCCACACAGCTGCACAGACACAAAGGAAACTGAGGAATATGTCCCATGCCTCGCCCTTCACAGGTCATCCTTCCTTAGAGATTCATACCAAGTTGGTGGTAAGCACAGATGATACCAGCAGGCCAAACTTTAGTCCTCCCTATTGCAATTGTGTCTGTGAGCAGTGACTCTATCAATCTGCTGGCGGCTGGGAAGATTGCCTAATCCGGTAGCCAAGGGACTCTCATCATCAGTCTGCCTCTTCATTGTATGTGTGTGTGTGTGTGTTTATGTGAGTTTGTATGTGTGTGACCATCCAGAGCTTCATTGGTGGGAAATGTATGTAGTGCAGTTCTGCTTAACATTATCACCCTCATTTGTAAACACAGTCATCCATCAGGCGCCGGCCCCCCACTTATCCAAACAGATGAAGAAGGTGTATGTTCTTATAATTTGCTCTCATCTCAGAGAGAGACAGAATAATAATAATCTCTCCCTGATGTACAGTTGCCCCCTTTTCCTCCTCCTCCTCCTCCTCCTTTCTTTTTTTCCCATCCACTTTCATTCTCTCCTCTTTCTCTCTGGCTTGCGGATGGTGTATTAATGAAGCGGCCTAATTTGACACCCTGCCGCAGTGTAATGGATTAAAATGCAACAGTA
Organism: Oreochromis niloticus; assembly: GCF_001858045.2. Classification (NCBI taxonomy): domain Eukaryota; kingdom Metazoa; phylum Chordata; class Actinopteri; order Cichliformes; family Cichlidae; genus Oreochromis; species Oreochromis niloticus. The sequence goes on along the minus strand of NC_031981.2, from coordinate 33,519,584 downwards.
CCATCCGTCTGCCAGCCACAAATAAAGCATGCAGTATAAATATTGTAATTCGTACCTATGATAGGAATCATGGTGCCACCTCTCGCCTATGCGATAATAATCTTAACTTGCTGATGTATTGCAGATTGGAAAACTCTGACTATGTGCATGTTTATGTGTGTGTTAGAATTTATGCTTGTTCTGCAAATAATGTCCATAAGTGAATGAACATCCACCTCTTATGGAAATATGGAACTTTTTTGTTTTCTAATCTTCTTCTGCATATCATTTATATTGAGTCATTTAATAAACACATGCAGCAAAGTATTTATTTGGAATTATTAATCACTAATAATTGTCATTAATATTTTATTTACGTGATTATAGAATTCTTTATCAACATTAAACAATATTCTCAGTATTACTTAAAATAGGGCTCTCTCACAGTCTCAGTGTTGTGTGAGATCGTGTTTCTTGATACACGCTTTTAATTATTTCAGCTTTGTGTGTAGGAGACAAGATTTTGATCATTAGTTTGGCACAGACTCCTGTTCTAAACACTAAAATAGCCACAAGCCTTTTCCAATGTTAGTGAAGTGAAGCAACATATAAATTTAAAATTAACCCAGACTATTTAGACTGAATTGATTTTTCCACCTGGAACAAAGTACTTTATGTACATGGGGTTACATTTTTTTAACCAAAGAATACGATGCTTTGTACCACAGTTGTTCATCTTTTGAGTGGCTCATTTAACTGGGAGATTTTTCCAGCAATAAATTTGGGTGTTTACTTAGGCAAGTCTTTTCTTTTCTTTTCTTTTCTTTTCATCCATCATCTTCATGTTCATCATCATCATCATCACCATCCACCCTTTCTCTTTAACAGCAGGTGCCTTGACTTCAACAACTCATCTTTATAAGCCTCTCAGCCTGTCAGCACTTTAGTCACGCTCTTGCAAGGAGCTTTAGTCCTCGCTCCTGATAAGAGCCGAGCCATTGTGCTCCCCAGCTTTGTCTGCTGCCAAACATGGGTGACGCACTGAGATAGTCATCTGTAACAACTTCATGAATGGACATGACACGTGGCAAGCTGCATGGGAAAAAGATCAGGCTGGCAGTTGTGGTTAGAGATGTTGTTGCCATCTGTTCAGATTCCTAGAGACCCTCAGATATTTAGACTACCTTATTTTTCAAATTACAACTTAGAAGCAATTGTAAAATAATTAAAATGTGCGACATAGCTCTTTCAAAATCCTCAAGTATAACAGGCTGGGGTTATTTATTGCAGTGTAGTTTGCCTTATTATCTCATAATATTCAATTCTTCTCTCATCATTAATGAATTACTGTTTATTGGACTTATTGAACGGAGTCCTTCACCAGATCTATGGTATTGGTTATGCATGGTCACCTAAAATCAGTCATCCTCTCAGCAGTATTGTGTCAGACTGTTGTATTCAGGACTGAACCTCTTGTATAAGCAGTCTTGCAAAGAGCGCCTATCCCAACCGATGCTTTCTGAATAGCAAACATCCCAGTTTCTCCATTTGCAATGTAGATGCGCGTGTGTGTTCTCACTCTCTATTGAATTGTTTTCTTAATCGTTTCCTTTGTGCCAAGAAGTAAAGAAAACAGATTGTGTTTGAAGAGCATTGGAAGTGCCAATGACCCCCGGTCACGACAGCAACACTAGGACTGCCAGAACAGCAGATAAAGAGCCAGATGGGTCAGCTGCTCTGTCCTTCCATGATTGCTAGCACCAACATTTTCTTAAAGGAGACAAATTCTGTTTTGTTTCTTGCCTTTTAAAGAATAAGAACCATTAATCTAGATAAAGAAAGAGCCCAGTGTTTTGATATAATCTTATTTATCAAAGGATTTGAATTCATTAAAGCAGTCTGACATCCTCTGACTGAAGTTTAAATGCATTAATAACTCTTCTTTTAATACAATCACTGAGCTTCCCACCCTGTGAGTATGAGATGTTATTGAAATAGGATCAAGTAGTTTAGTTTGTGCTTCTCTTCTCTAAAGAAAATAGTCAAATTCTCAACTTATAAATGCACCAAGTACTAGACCAATCAAAAGGGCAAAACAGTGTGTGATTGGAAAGTAATCTAATTGCCTTTCAAACCTCCGTGGCACTTTCTATTTATTAAATCTCTTTTATAAATATGTATGCAGTGAAGTCACAACATAATAGGGGCCCTGGTGAAAAACAGGAGGCAGCAATGCAGCTGAAGGATGAGACACAGGCCCTGCAGAAAAGAATGTTCCCCCAGCAGAAATTGGTTTAATTAATAGGACATTTTACATAATGATTACAGTGTAATTGCACCGACTAGCAGAGTGTCATTAAATATATCCTTGCTCCTTTACAACACCCTCCAGCTAAAAATAATGAGTTACATTGAAAATCACTGTGCAACAGGTTCATAAATAACATTTAAGCCCATACAAGGCAAGTACTTATAAATAATAAATATTTGCCTTTTGTAATTGAACAAAAAATGACTGCCTCTTTTTTTTTTTTTTCCACCGCTGCACACTGCTTTGTCCTGTTGCAGCTGTGGAAAGGAGATTTTTCCCATTTTTCCCCCTCTTGTAAGTGCTGAATAATTTATTTGCTGGCTAATAGTCAACACTGTCAACACCCGGTGGTTAAAATATACCTGTGTCCAGATAAATGCGGCAGCAGGCTACAAAGCGATTATTCCCTGCTTCCAGATATTTTGTTGGATGCAGTCCCTGTATACACTGCAGTAAATCACCGACTTCCAATTACCTTCCTCCATAAAATAAGGCACATATTCAAATCAGGCCCCCGAAGAGAGACAGGGACGAGGATAACTGAACCCGTGCCTGGGGGTGCTGACTGAATGTGTGCATTTATAAGGGTGTGTGTATGCGTGTGCGTCTGCGTGGAGGGCGCCCAATTTGTTTCACTGTGTAATGCTAATTCCATTTAACTACAGAGTGACACTGCTCACGATCCCCTTTAATGGCTCTTTTATTCTGGCTGGGTTTTTATGGGTTTAAAAAGTTGGCTACTGAAATATTTTCATTAGTTTTTCTTCAGCAGAAGGAAAAGACAAAAGTTTCTCCTGAATATTGCCCAAACCAGAATGAATGAGTTATGATCAAGTGCCATGATTGCAGAATTATTAAAGAGGTGGTAATTGTTCTCAGGGGGTTGTTGCGCTGGAAGTGGATCTATCAATCATTTTATCTTGGAGCTTGGTGGATGTTGGCCCTGTTTAAGTCCTTGATGCTGTTAGATAATTATTTTTCATCATCAAAAGTCAGCCTTTTTGGAATAAGTGAAAAAAAAAGTGCCTCGAGTCACTTTTGAGTTTTTTTTTCAAGTTTACCAAATTTAGGCTCAAATGGAAACAGAAGTTATAACTAGTAGATTTTTTCTTATGATTAGAGCTGTGAGATTAGCAACAGAATCCAATTTGTTTTCTCTGTATCCTCCATGTGATTGATATACTGTAGGTATTTGTTAAGATGGAATTAAAAAAAACAAAGATGTGCATTTTAATTGGTGTGTTCTTGTAGGGTTATGCGTAGGCTTTATGGAGTGTTCAGTAACTCGCTTTCCATCAGAAAAGCTTTCAGGAATGGTGGTGGCTCAGGAATTTTATATAGCACTATCCACCCACAGTAACACATGTAATATAGATGGAAGAGTGGGACTGAGCAGGTATATCCGTAGTTCTCTGTATAGACACACTGTTGCTGATGAGAGAAGAAAGAAAGAGGCACACAAAACCATGTGAGTTTATTTTCCCAGTAATTTAGCCTACTGTTATTTTCTAATCTTTTGAGGTTAAGTGTAAGTGCATACTGTTGTGCTTACAAAACACATTAGCTTACTTAATAAGACTTAATAATACAGCTTATGTCTAAAAAAGAAATAATAACACATAAAAATGAATGAAAAAGTCACTGACTTTGAACACTTAAAATATAGTACACTACTTAGAACTTAGAGACACATACTCAAAGTTTTATTCAGCAATGTTAAATAAGATACACTTAAAATGTAATATGTAAGGTGTAAGACCATTATTCCCAATGCACTGAAAAGAATCGTTTCCCAGTCTTCTCACTTCCAGACACAAACATCCTGATATGAAGGGTTGTCAGCTGACATTAGCTCATTTTGAGAGGTCACTGGAAAAAAATCTTTACTCAGTTCATGTCATTTGATTTCTGCTCTTATAGATAATATCTATATCTCACATGGGTGCTTCTCCCTGGGCCTGGTTCTGCTGGAGGTATTTTTCTATCAAAAAGGAGTTCTTCCTTCCCACAGCTGCCAGGTGCTTGCTTAAGATGAGTGTTGTTGTGAATTGGTGCTGTATAAATAAAACTGAGTTGAATGAAATGAACTCAATTATGTAAAATTACAGCTGTAGTTATGTAGTAAACACGAGAATTTTTAATTTGGAACAAGGATGCAGTTGCCTGATTGAATGTGCTTAGTTAGATCAAACATTGACATTAAGGCTTCTGGGAATTTATATAAGTCAATGTAGTGTTTTTTACAGAACCTGTATATGTGATCCTTTTAAAACACCTTTTATTTCAACGACCTCCCGCGCGTCTTTTCATTACCAATCACTCTTGTCTCGGTTTCTCTCCTCCACATCATGCTATCCTTCTTGTTCCCATTGAACTAGCGCAGGGACTCTGATAAATGCCTGCCCAGGTATCATCATCGTACATGCAGATTCCCCTCCGACGTGATTCACTTTTGATCAGCTCCTCTCTACGCTGCTGGATAAAGAACATTTAGGATGCTTTCCTCGCTGCTCGCCTCCTTGCCTCTGACTCTAATAAATATCCCGCTTTCACTCCACTCACACACACATACACACACAACTAAATGTTACAGTTTCTTACCTATATTCTGCAGGAGACGCTATCAATGGATTGTATTTATGCAGAATGCATCAATAACTGGGGAAACTAAGAGGCCTTGTCAGGGATGGGGAGTTGTCACAGGCGCAGGGAAAATGGCGCGCGGTGCTCGTCTGAACGGCAATCAGCCCATAATCTGAGTATACATCAGGCCTCTGTGACATGGAAATTTCCTGCTCCTCCGATCTCATTTTCAGATGCGGTAATCACAGGGAGAGGCACTCAACCTCACCGAAATGTATAAATAATTTTCATTCAAACATATTAACAGTCAAAATACCAGAATCCATCACGGCATGGGGAGAGCTTCTTAAGAAGCAATCAGGGCCTCTGCATGTGTTCTTTGTCTTTGGCAGCTTAGAGACAGGGCGCAGATTACTTGAGCGAGCCCTGTTTTACATAATGGCCTACCCCCTTGGTGCTTTTAAACTTTCCTGCCGATCCATTACGTTTACCGAACCCAGTTCCCTGCCCCTCTTTAATATCATGCTTCCTTGGGAAGAAGATCTGGACAAGGGTTTAAAGACCTTTTTATTAAGGCAGGCATGTGGGCCTCCATCCATCTTCCCCAACCAGCAGACACGTTTATGTTCCATGGACAGGTTATGTACCGCCATCTTAAAGAGCAAAAACTTGCCCTTTTTACTTCATTGGGGGAAAAGGGAATTTTGGAGACAAGCTGGTAGTTTTCAAGGTTATACGGCCAGATTTGTCTTAAGGAGCCGACTAAAATGCTTCTTGTTGTGTGCCACCTCACCGTGTTGTCTTTTTTCCCAGCAAATTTAAATGAAAGACAACCGTGAACCTGAATAGAGACCCCCTTTTTCTACCCGACATAGTGTCATAGGTTCAACACATTTATGTCTAAAGCTGTAAAATGGCATAAACCAGGCATAACACCATCTCATTAAAGCAGAGCAAAATATCTCCTTTTTCATGCTAGAGGAGAAAGAGGATGTTAGCGCTATTCACAGGAGGTGAAAATTAAGGCAGTTTGAGCTTGGAAGCCACCCGAGCTTGACAGGACATGGGCTGCAGTTTTATGTCACATCGTTTATCTGCAGTTTATATTTTCTATGACCGCATTGTCTCTTTCAAGAACCTTTGGAAAATACACAAGCTGTAAAAACGGCCACCTTTTTTGTCTGCATTGTACCTCACAAATGCTAATGTTTTTGTAACAGTTGCAGCCTCCTAATGATCCACACGCACTTTTGTGCAAGATATTTCTCTCCAATATTGGTTTAAATGCTTTTTCCTGAGCAGCAGATGTTGGGTCAGTGAAGGTGGAAAAAAGAGGAAAATAGGAGAGTAATGAAACATTCTGAAAATGGCATAAAGCTAGTGAGGGATGCCCTCATCATCAGCGATAAAGCATACTGAACCGCGGCAAACACCCATGGATCACAACCCTTTTCATTACAACAGTAAGAGGATCCATACTTTCCATTTCTCACCATCAGCTTTAAACGTTAAAACCAAAACTTTGATGTAAAGTTCTATAATAAAAAGAATAATAATGGTTCTCTGTGTACTTACTGATTAATGGGTTGGATCTTAGCAGTGTGCAGACAGACAAGAGAATATATTTTCAGAATTCTTTCAGGTAGAATTAAACTGAAAGAGAAACACATTTCCTGAGCCTAGTTTTTTGGTAGATAAACGCTAGAGGCTGAAATCTTCCAGTTGCACATAATGACATTTTCATGTTTTTTAACCATCTGATTATAATTTAATCTAACACACATCATCTGAAGTTATCTAAAGCTTACTAAATATATTTTAAAATTGACCTAATACTTATATATGATATAGAAAATAATGTTTTCCCTATGTGTGCAAGTAAAATAGAATAACATAGTGACAGTATTAACATATAGTTTTTTTGCTATAAGTGTTCCTATGCTTGGATCTTTATGATGTCATAGATGTAAGGGGATATCCTAATATGGTCATTACAGGCACAGTTTTTCTTGTGAGAACAGCCCACCTATTGTTCAAGTCCTACTTGTGAGGGGCAGCCAATGCAAAGAATATTGGAGAGGGAAAGGTACTAGACATGCTTGTTTCATTAGGGGAGAAACTGGGTGCTGCATCAAGGTCTGATATGAGATTATTACGATTAGATTAATTATTTTGAGACGTGAATCACGCAAAGTGAATCTATTAGAATCCAAGAATAAAAAATGTAGAGGTTGTCATGAGTGCAAAAGATGCTTCTTTAAGTAGTAAGAAACAGGGACTGTGATGGGTGACAATTGAGCAGCTAGGTGACAATCATTAAAGTCAGAGGCAGAAATTAGTGTAGGCCAACTTTTGCTATTTCTATTTAATACATGTGATTTCTGGAGCTCAGCATTGAATGTCTATGGAACACTCTGCCAGCAGCAACCTTTATACCCAGCAGCAAGGCCCTGCTGGTGATCCTGATGAGCCACAGTCTGTTTGTAACATGATTCATAAAAAGAAATAAAGCTATGCAACAATTTTCCATATTATAAATCATAATAAAAACTGCCATCAACACCACCTACACGTATTGCATTGACATCAACACAATATACCCCTTAAAAAAGAGCTAAAAACACCTTAAAACACCAAGCAGTTCCTCCACAATATTTCATCTTTAGTCTTTCCTGGAACTTTGAATTTGTGTTCAAAAACACACATTTGCCCCGATGCTTTGGAAAGGACAAAGGTGAAAAATGTGTGAGTACTCGTATTTGCAAAAGATTTACCCACATTTTTTTGCCTCACTAATTCCATTTGTGTGTCTAATATTGTCTTTGTCTTACAGGCATTGTCCACCTGCTGAAGCATCTGTTTGACAGAATCACAAAGAAATCTTTAAAATGTTCAACAAATAACCAATAATACCGAAGAGTTCTCATGTACAAGTCTGTGCCTCTTAATGTGCAAATGTTTTTTGTTTTTTTTGTTAAAGCGCACAGTGTTAACTAAACATTGCGGAATTGGTAGTCACCTTTAAAATGCTAAAATGGTACAAGCAGCTTATTCTCACAAAGTGAACAAGGCTGGCTGTCATATCTGTTTTTCCTTTTCTTTTTCTTCTCTTCCTCTCCTCTCTCTGGCCCTCTAGACTGTAAGGGCAACAAGGAATTATGACTCAGTGGAGTGCAGTGGCAAAGCCCGAGAGATTCATAGACAGTCTCAATGATAAAGTCCAGTTCAGGAAAATCGCTACTAGTGCAATAACAGCAAGAGAGGGTCACAATAAAGTTTAGTTTAATGACAAGAACAAATAACTTTAACATTTGGCTGGGGCGCTGAACTCCTTCTCTAGGATCGCATCTGATATATCAGCAAGCAACTGGCCGTGACTGCTGGGCGATTGTGCTCGCCACTCTGGCACTAGTGATGCATGCGGGGTCTCGTGGCAGGTGTCCATTTTATAAAGTTATTCAGTTGGAAATGTTGGACTCTGGCTGAGGCGTAGGATGGGGCGGAGAGGCCTGGCTAGATTATTGTTACAGCACAGCTGACATCTCCCAGTATCCTCGCTGTGCGACTACCTGGCCCTGGGACCCTACATAACTGTTAGCCTCAGAGCATCCCACAGCCAGAGGTGATATCAAGGCTATTTCTGCAGAGCTTGGAGCAACTCCTGAGAACAGGGCCACTTAGACACTAATCGCTGCACAAACGACACAGAGCAAAAGAGGAATTACAGGTGACCAGCTGTTGGTCAGTTTATCCTTCTGCAAGTGCCAGCCATTACAATTATATTATTTCAATCCATGTTTCACATTAAATGGATTTACAGCTGAAAGTTGTTTTCTTGATTTCCTGATTAATTGTTTAGTCTATAAAATGTACTACTAGGTACTAGTTAAATGCAGATTACAAAATCTGAAAGGTTTATGTGGCCTGTTTTATCCAGCCAAGGGTCCTAAGACAACAAAATATTCAGATTTTGGGAACAGATTAGCAGAAAGTCTTTGCTACATGCAGAAACTAGGCTAAGTTATTGAAATGTAGTGATGCAATTATGAAAACAATTTGCTAATTCTTTCATCTGTTAATAAGCCAGCTGTTTTACTTCTAAAACTGAGTTATTTGAGGTAGTAACAAATTAACTAGACATGAGCAGTTTTCTATCATTAATGCACTTTCAAATTTTTGCTTTGCAAGCTGTTCTGTCTTCTATCAGCTTGTTAACAACAAGTGTATGCATGGGTGCAATGATGAGAAAATTCTATGGATGATAACAATATTTAATTTGCAGTCACAGCAACCTTTGACAGGCTACTTAGCCCCAGTGAGTGATGAGCACTGATGGCCCCGAGGTGTTGCTGCATGGGTCTGCGGGGCAGCTGCTGGCCTGTGGTTGGATCAGGGGTCCAGGCTGGCTGCCATATTGTCAAAACCAGCAGGAGAGGCCATGCATGGACACTGTTTCGCATACTTTAAGTAATATGGCCGGTTGTTAGAAAACATATCTATGATCAATTTAATTTTAGTATTGGAATGCACAGACTTTAGCAAGCTCTCAAAAGCCTTCTTAAGGAACTTTTACCTGAACTCCCTCAGAGGCTATCTCTCTCTGTTTGCCCTCGCCCCTCTGAAAACCCCTCCTGTGTGCGATATGTTGTCACATTTTTAGTTTACACGGCCTGAAAAGACCCATTTGTGACAGCTATTGTTGAACGCAGGCCTCATATGCAGATCTGCTTGAAGGGCCATTATCCAAAGAGAATGTGGGAGACAAAGTGAAGACAGGCTAGTGACAAATGATCAACCTGATAATAGGCTGTAAGACACACTTACCATGCTAGCAACACGGTGCACAGAACGGACGCGCCCCCTGTCGAAAACAAACAATGTGCTTCCAATCTATCATCGTTGATCCGTGTCATCATTATCCCTCTATGGCCGTGCGGACATCAACATGACAATGCAACATGCAGGGGCGGCATTACCACGATAGATTATTATCACAGAGAATGTGGCACAAATCTCTTATGAAGCATTATAGCTGGTGTGGAGAGTAGCAAACAAACAGATTGATGTTGTGCTCCCTCTAAGGAGGCAACTTGGCTGAGCAGAGACTATGTGCACATGTGCCTTTGCATGCAAGTGCGTGTGTGTGTTCATGTGTTAGAAGGCATCGCAGGTGAAGTGTTGTGCGAATTATGTACAGGTTGGGCTAATGTCGAGCCCCCGGGTCCTGTTCTGTTGGCAAGCTGATTGGTGATTAGAGATATAATTAAGAGCAGCTTTGACACAGACACAGTCCTCCACCTCCTCAAGCTCCTTTGTCACCCCCCACCCCGAACACACACATACACACTCTGACTAGCCCCAGCCACCCAACCCGCAAAGCCCCCCGGGCCACTTCCCATCGCTGTTTATGGTGCTTCGTCCATTATCCGACAACAAAAGGAGCCCTCAGCACACAAAAACCCCAGCCAGCTGTGTGCCTGACATGGCGGGGAATACACAGCCGCTCTCTGGCGACAATAAAAAGAAACTTGAGTTTAAACAAAAAAAGTTACACCATATTTGCTCAGACTAACTATGATGAAAGGCAATGAAGACAAGGGATCCTCATGTAGGTATCAATATAAATATTACTGGAAGGTCAATTAATATGTAAATTAACTCCTCCATTTAATTAGCTATTTAACTATTTTCCAAGGCATGGACATATTAAATCATGCTTAAAGACCCCTCTAACTAGCCTCCTGACAATAGTGCCAGGGAGTCGTGGGCTCATAAACTACCGGCTTGACCTATAAAGAGCCCCGAGTCTGCTAATTCCATCTCAGCCTAATTTTATGACTTGCATAAAATAACCATAGTGCAGCTTTGTAGCTGTAAAGAGGATATGGGTAATAAAACGGAGCTGGGGAAAGCATCAGAAATCTCCTCTTCACTAGTGTCCTCATTTATTATTCTATTATTCTTTGCAGGGTACCGGGCTCATGTGAAAGACAAATGACCTTATTATATTAAATAATTTGTGAGGATATTAACCGTTAATCACACATAAACAGCATTTAAAAGGTATTGATTTTCCAGTGCTCTCAACAGCTTGTTAAATTTACGTCCAATAACATGATAATAGATAATCAGGTGAGCGATACTCATTTAGGGGACAGAGGAAGGGTGATGGGTGCTGCTGACCCTGACTCTACCATATTTCTTTATTCTGTTCTTTCATGACCTTGCAAAAGGTGTTTGACCTTGAGCTTGTCTCAGCACAGGCCTACGGTAAATGACTGACAGTCAGCAGGGGAGTTCAGTTTCAGACAAAAAACTTGTGCTTTTGGCCAAAGTTTCACAGGATGCTTTTGACTTTTAACCAAAATTCTGATAGTGAAAGCATCTCTAAACGTATAGAGAATCTAAAAAAACAAAACATATATAAAACACAAACAGTTTGAGAATAGAGACAGCAGAGGTTGCCAGATAACTTTTTGAATTAGAGCCATCTAGATAAATATCATGCAATGTTGCTCTACTGTACTTTTGTTGAAGACAACCATTTCACCTGAATTGAATGTTAAATTTTAACAATTTTATTTTTGAGCTCAAATGCTTTAACTTATAGTGTGTATAATTTTACTGCTAGATGTCAGAACATATTTGAGTCAGCCAAGAAAAAAACAATAACATTAAATCTAGACGATACCCCCTAACAGCTGGGCCGGTTTCTGAGCACGTTTCTACAACTGTTTGTATGAAAAATAACATTTTTGTAAACATTACATTTTAACATGTTTTAATAATATTAACACTTAGCAATAAATTAGGAAATAAAAAAAGGAATATGTGTATAAATATTTTGCAGTATTCTACATTTTTACCCCTGAGAGCAGAGTGACTCTATAGCTGTTTACTGTTTACCTCAGCTGTCAATGCCGGGTGAGAAATGTGCTTGTCTGTATACTCTCGAGGAAACTATAAAATTTAGTGACAGATTGATGAATCAGTGACGTTCGCGTCTGTTCGATGACACCGAGGTAAGTTTTTAAAGATATTCTGAAATTTTCTGAGGGTAAATACTGGTGTTTTGCCCCTGTTAGCCTCTGTTAGCTGCTGTTTATTAGTGAAACTTTCTTTCAAGTTTTGCTGGAAGACATGATTACACACTATTTATGTGTTTATGTTTTTATCTATGTATTCTTGAGCAAAATATTGAATAAACTTTAAAAAAATTACCTTTAATCAGTTCATTGTAAAATCTGTTGTTACAGCTATTTTGCTAGCCCAATAATTTTCTCAAGTAATTTCAGTTAAAAGATGCCAAAAAAAATTTCCAGTGTGAGGATTTGCTCTTTTTTACTGTGAATTTTATCTGAATGCCCCTATCCCTCCTGTGTTGACGTAATCACAGAGTATGAGCAAAGGGACAAAAAAATGCAGACAACACGAAACATGTCTAAGGGTGAGTTAAAGCACAAAATTACACATACTGTATGTAACATGTTTTGTCCTGCTGAGCCACAGTGATGACCCTTCTGTATAGACGCATGCGAGGCAACAAACTTGGTCTGAAAAGTTGATAGCTGTTTCTAAAACAGCCCAACACTTCATCAGAGGCATCACTTGGAGTTTGCCACCGTTGACAGCTGTATTCTGATTTCCATGATTACTTTCTGATGCAGCTTTTCCATTCCCCTGCGTCTGTGTGTGTCACAGAGAGAGAGAGAAACAGACAGTGTGTGTATGTGATTTCTTTGTGTCTCCTGACCGCCTGCAGATACCATTTAGGTTTGAAAAGTCCTCCAAGTTGCTGTTGGGGAAGCTGACTTGCCACAATAATAAATTTGCAGCAGGTAGCAGAGAATAGCGAGTGGCATGCAAATCTGTCTTGGTGTCCCTCTGGGGCCTCGGTGCTCACTGCGGGAGAAAATGAAGCCATGCTGCTCCAAACACTGTCTCTCTTTCTCTCCCAGGCCTAAAGTTAATTTCAGTGGAGAGAGCCAAATAGGGTGTCAACTGGTCTCTTTTCTCCAGCCATATAGGCACACCGGGGCTTGTTCCAGAGATGGATATGTGAGAGGATAGACTCACACTACCTACCTGACACTGGCCCTCTTGATTCATTATGACAGGCCAATCTTTTATTAGCCTGGCCTTCGTATTCAAACCCTATCAAGAAAAAAAAGGGAAGAAGTTGAATTTTCTCTGGATGAATACAGCAGATTTATTATGCGGCGCCTCCTCCCAGCCCCTCCATAATTATTAGCCTCATGTTTTTGACAGATCTGGTTAGCAGGCTGTTATTTGATATCCACGTTAACTGCAGCACCTAGACTGACTGATATAACTACACGTTGCAATACCACTTTGCAAATGATTATGTTAAAAGAAATATACAGTGAAGAAACTTCTTTAGTGTCCTCTCTGCCTCCCAGAAGGATGAGATTGAAAATGTACCATTTTACTATTACTAGCAGACATCAGAACAGTAAATGAATGCGAGGCTGGATGGTAGAGTAATTCAATTACTGTGTGGCAGTGCAGACCTAGTTTTATAGCTTGCTCTCTGCACTGTGAGCACATCCACAGGTAAATGAACATGGCAGGCAATGGTCATCTCCCCCTGTTGTTACAAGATAGCTGTTAGGCTGCCTCAGTAATAATATAAACCAGGCCTTGGATTCCTACAATATTTATGAGGCATAAAACAATATTTTAATTTGGTCAAAGGATTCGATTTTTTTTATGTCTGAGCACGTATGAGCTCATGAAAACTTCATCTCCTATAATTAACAGTATTATAAAAATGTACTTTTAAAGAGTTTTTTAAGTCAGGACTACACAGTAAAAACTCTCAGCCCGATAAATGCATGTAAATGTATTTATAACGTCTCTACAAGTTTACAGTTTACCCCTTAGTCATATACACAGACAGCCTGTCTATTCACTTCAAACAGTTCCAGAAAAACAACATAATTGATCATCTAAGGAGGACAGCGCTCACAATAAATCGAACTCACCAAAAAATTTGTGAATCAGCTTTGTGTCCCATCCCAGGCTTTCAAAAGCAATGCTCCTGTTAAATAAGCCCACACTCTATATGACAGCGAGCTGGCTAGCCATGGAGTCTGAAGTGCAACTGATTCTGAGGCTTGTCTGTGACGCTGCTGGTGGATGGATGGGCTCTGGTGTTGGGCAACAGGGGTAAACTGTATTGATCCTTATCCAGTCTCATTTTTGTAAGCAGACGGCTTTTCACGCTGTGTTTGGGTACCTTTTTGATGGCCCTGACAGCTTCTGCAGAATGCTGTTGGAGACTATTTGACAGGCTGGACCAGGTTGGGAGGAGGGGGAATACAGGGAGGAGGAGAAGAAGGAGAAGGAGGAATGGAGTGAGGCAAAAAAAAGGAAGGTGGAGGATCGGTTCAGTGCAGGTCGGTGACAATCGCTTTAGCCTTGGAATCAATTCCCTCTGTTTACAGACCATTTCACAGTCCTTTACCTGTAACATCACTTGTGTCAGTCCCATTAATACCCCCAGATATATAATGGTTGAATTAGCATAATGGCTAAAGCAAGGCTCTGGACTGTGAGCACATAGCAAATGTCAACATCTTCTCCTTACTAACCCAATTAGAAGCCATTAAGAGGCCTGCTTGGCCGCAAACATCATCAAACTACGCTAAACTCCATCCTTCCAACCATTTTTTAAAATTAATTTTTTATTTTTACAGTCAATTACCTATTTGCACAGTCTTTAGACAAGTGGTAAATCTTGCAAGACCAATTAAACTAATCTAAATAATGAAAGGTCTCAGAAAATGTCGTTTTCCAATGCACAGACAAATAGTCCCAGTATTACGTAAACGCCTCAAACTATAGTCTCAGATAGATAGATAGATAGATAGATAGATAGATAGATAGATAGATAGATAGATAGAATGTATTTATCTTCAAAGTAACTTGAACAAGAAGATTAAGAACTATTCAGTGGAAAATCAAGTCTATAAAAGTCTATAAAATAAAGAATCTACTATTTGCACTCAGTATTTTTTTCTCCTTCTACAAGCTTATAATAATTCTTGGAATTGATTCTCTATTTTTTATTTTGTTCCACTCTAACGACTACATGATAGTGCTGAATTATTTTATAGTCTTCCAAAATGACCACATAATTACACTTTAATTTGTGGACTACAGTGAAAAACATTAGCCTATGAACAGAAGTGCACACTTTACTTTGAGAAGTAGAAAAGTTTTGGGCGAGGGGGGGTTTCTCCAGAAACATAAAAATGTAAGATCATGACGTGCAGGAAAATCAATTTCACTCATAAATGCCACTGTTTTGATTACATTCATGCCTCAGATTCTCTCTAGTTCCAGAAACAGTAGTTTTGTATGCACTGCCTGCGAGATCCGTCCCTATCTTTCTCAAAACTGCCTCATAACAAATTGATCATTGCCTGGCATGCGGGTCACTGATGCAGCCACCAGGCCTCGGCTCACGTCTGCATCAGGATGCAGCCCACTGTCCGCAGCCCCGTTCAGTTCAGCTTCGCGACCGAGCCGCAATGATAAGTCACCCAGCCAGCCAGTATTGATTGGGGGTCTTCGAGCCTTAGACAAAGGCAGGGAAGGAGGTGACTGATTGTGTTTTACAGAGAACATTATCACTCCGCTCAACGCAGGAGGGCCGACAGAATTTCCTCGCCCAAGAAATGGAGACGACCACCCAGCCTGGGAGTATATGACTTGACTCAGTGAAGCGCTAAGTCCAATTTGAAAGCCAAATTGTGAGGCTTAGAACAAAGGAGGGAAAAAAGAGAAATGGTTACAGTGCATGTGGTGATTTTTCTCCCTTTAGCATTGACCAGTCCATACATGGTACCCATTCTATAAAATCATAAAAGCATTAAAAAAATTGCTTTCTCTACGTGCTCTGCATACTCTTAGTCCACAAAGAGGACTGTGAAACCAGTGTTTGTCCAATTTGTACACATCTTATTTTTTTACTTGTTTTAAGTGCTTAAAGCTTGCTCATTTAGACCTGGACTTTCTCAAGCATAGGCTAAAAAGAGCCTTTACCATAATTTGTTTTTACAAACAGGATTTGAATAATTCTGTTTACAGATTAAGTGTGGCGCAGGTTAGGAGCAGCTCAAAAGAAAAGTCATAGGCCTACTACACAACAGAAGAATACTACTAAACTACTTAGAATATAACTGCTCTAAGATGATGCTGCGTCTTCTCCTCACCTCTCCTCTCCTCTCCTCTCTTCTCCTCTCGATCATCTTCCGCCTAAATAAAGCTTGCACTCTCCCTGAGTAATCAAGGCAAGAGTATCAGGATCTAATTGACTCACACAAGCTCCCTTATCAGCCAGGTGCAATCTGAGGCTGCTGCCGCTTAACAAGGAATTAAACATTTTTCCATGCTGCTGCCAGCACTTTAATTGATTGATGCTAAAAGTTTGGAAAATAAAAGCCTGGTACGTTGTGAGCGGCCCCGCTTTCCAGGTTCCTGCCGGACCCCACAGAGAGACGAGCTCTGGATTAGAAGTGGCAGTTCACATTTTCACCATCAGCCGGCCCTGTCATCTCGGCCCAAGCAAGGATGCGAGTGTAGGTGTGAGCATGCAATAGTGTGTGTGTGTGTGTGTGTATGCGAGGCATGCGTGTCTGCCACTTCACATGGAGAGCAGCGCCTGAAAGACACATGTACTTGAAATAAGGGAATCAATAGAACACTTAATGAACAATTAGGAGAACAGCTGTAGGCCTGTCAGACACCCATCTGCACACAGATCTGCTCTGAGAGAGCAAGAGTGAGAGTGAGGCCTTGCTACAACTCTCAGGCTATTGCTTCAGGGCATGTGCAACCCCCTCCTCTTTAGCCTATCTACATCCATTTACACCTTGCATCGCTCCCTCTGCTCCAAGCTGTTAAAGCCAGGCCCAATTTAGCCAAGCAGACCTCCATCTCCTTCCATCCCTCACCTCACATTAGCAGGAGAAGCCGCTAAAGATATGGAAATGGCACAGGACATCCTTCAGGCTCGTGTCAGGGCAGGGGGGATCGATAAATTTGACAATCCATGGCATTTAATTAAAACGGCTGCCGGAAGCTAGGCAGTTTGTTTTTCTGTGTGGGACCCAGCCCGGCGTTTATTGCTCAAATGAATACATAAGTGTATTCATAAGCACCCTGTACATTAAATCCACCTCAGTCTTTGAGATGAGTTCGTGGCAGTAGGGTGTGTGTGTGCGTGGGGGGGGCTTTTCAACTTTCAACGCTAAACGAGCACCCGGACAGATGAAATTAATATCTCCACCTCCCCCCCCCCAGTGACTTTTAACATATTCTTGATGCATAAAGAGATATCCTTCTCAACGAGGGCACTGACAAATGAACGTCGACCATAGTCAGCTCTCCTGATTTGCCTGTCTGTGACAGTGGCGACCTTATGTGCCAGTCAGGACGAAAAATAGTCAACAATAAGCGCGCGCTGACAGAGGTGTTGGATAGATAGGTTCAGCCTTCGTCTGGGTGTCTGACGTTTTTACGTGTAGATCAGCAAGTTATGACTGACAGCTCTTATGGCTAAGCAAGCGCAGGGATCGGAGGAGAGCATCAGAGATTCGGCAAAGTCTGATAATTGACCTTGTACAGCCTCTCAGTCGTTCTTTATTAAAACTTCATTTAAAGAAGAACAACCCCGGGTGGCTGCTGCTGAAGACTCTTTATCTCCCACTCCCTCAGCAGCTATAATGGATTACATAGGAATCCATTATGCATTCCACACAAGAAAGAAGTAGGGCCCAAGACCTGCTTAAAACTATATTTTTAGTACTGAAAATTAATGTGTTCACACCAGCCACTGAATCATTTTAAATGTTCTTTTTTAGTATATTAGGTATATGTGTTGAAAAGACCTATATTTCAATGAGGCTGTGGGGCCAGCTGTGTGAGAGTAATGGGTGTGCTAATTTATTCATGATTTTAGCCGTATCATTATCTGTGTTGTTCCTTGTGGTTTTATTGTTTAATAGTATGTGTTGTGTGTTTTCGAGTGTATGCAGTTGTGGAACAAAAGCTCACATAAACTACTAAACACTTAAAATGAGACAATCTGTGTGTGTGTGTGTGTGTATTCTTTAAACCGGCCGCTGACTCTCTCGTGGCTTTATGCACACCTACTCTGCACTGCACTGTACACATCATATGCTCGAGACTATATTTAGTTCACGATTTTTTTTATTTTTAAGACTGTGGTGCACAGAATAACTTTTACATTTATCTGCTTCATCTGCTCAGTCATATTTCAAAACGTTCCACAATGCATCTGTAATTTTATTAATTAAAAGATGCATGGTGGCTGTACTGTGCTTTCTGGACCATGACGTTGTGGATTCCAATTCATTCTTAAAAATGCTATTAATTTTTTACAATTTTCAATAATACTTCTCCAGCTGTGACAAAAGTCAAAATGTCTACTGTAGTTTTATTAGTGATTTTTACCAGAAAATTTCCAAGAGAAG
Source organism: Oreochromis niloticus (assembly GCF_001858045.2). Classification (NCBI taxonomy): domain Eukaryota; kingdom Metazoa; phylum Chordata; class Actinopteri; order Cichliformes; family Cichlidae; genus Oreochromis; species Oreochromis niloticus. The sequence continues at coordinate 33,501,188 of NC_031981.2, read as the reverse complement.
TCCGTTTCTGCAACTTGGGAAAAAAAAATTCTGGACACCATCTATTTGCTCTTTCTCTACATCATCGTGTCACTTTTATTGATAATACACTGTAAATCTTGTCCAATAAAATTTTGCTTCGCTGCTGATTGCAAGCCATGGTGCCTCCTTTTTTGAGCTGTTTTTGTAAGACACTGGAGGGTTTGACTCTAGACCTTTTTAATGACATAATTAGACACATCACAGCAAGTAAAGCACAGGTTTTATTGATATTAGCTCAGTTCTTTGTCCTGCTAAACCTTTTCAGTGAGCTAACATGCACAACACTAAAAGTGAAATTAAAATAATAATAACAATTTATATTTATAGCCACATTTCGAAACCCTCAAGGTACATTACATTAGCACAGCAATTTATAAACATAGACAAATCACAGAACTATAAAAACAGACTAAGACCTTGTTACAATGAATACACAAGCCCAAACAGATAGGTCTTGAGATGAGAGATCTGCTGGAAGCATCCAAAGTCGTGGGACAGAGCAGGTAAAGGCTGCAAGATCAGATTCATGTTGGCGGAACAAGGTTGCCAAGGCCTTTGAAAGTGAGAAGGAGGATCTTGAAGCTAATGCGTGGGTGAACTGGAAGCCAATGGAGCTTTTTAAGAACAGGTGTTATTTGTTCATAGGCAGCACGGTGGCACAGTGGTTAGCAAGAAGGTCCTGAGTTCAATTCCACCATCAGGCCGGGGTCTTTCTGTGTGGAGTTTGCATGTTCTCCCCGTGTTTGCGTGGGTTCCCTCCAGGTACTCCGGCTTCCTCCCACCGTCCAAAGACATGCAACTTGTGGGGATAGGTTAATTGGATAATCCAAATTGCCACTAGGTGCGAATGGTTGTCTGTCCCTGTGTGTTGGCTCTGCGACAGACTGGCGACCTGTCCAGGGTGCACCCCGCCTCTCGCCCTATGACAGCTGGGATAGGCTCCAGCGCCCCCCGCGACCCGACCTGAAAAGGATAAGCGGAAGCGAATAGATGGATGGTTCTGGATATGATCTGGGCGGTTTCTGAACCAAGTGAAGTTCATGGAGAAATTTGTGAAGGAAAATTAGAGTAATCAGGATGAGATGTGACAAGAGCATTGACAAGTATGGTGGTAATATGAAGGTAAGTTAAGAACAAAGGTGCTTAATATTGCAAAGACGAAGGTAGGCCGATTGGATGTATGTTCCGTAAAGGAGAGAGTACTGTTGAGGATGTTGCCCAGAATCTTAACCCGAGAGGAAGGTGTAGCAGAGTTATCAGTAGAAAATGAGAAACTGTAGATTTGATGCCAGTAAGAATGAGCTCAATTTTATTACCAGTAAGTTGAAGAAAATTATGAATAAACCAAACTTTAATTTCATTTAACCAGTCAGAAACAGATGTGGGTGAGAGAGCAACAGTGAGTTTAGAAGAGAAATGAAGCTGGGTGGCCCGTATCATGGCAAAGCGTGTAATAGTCATGCTGGTTCACCGTGTCACGCATGCAGAAGTGGCAGTAAGTTGCAGTAATCTGCAGTAACAGCAGAGGGAGGAATTTTATTTCAAACCAACATAAAAGTAATCACGGGAAAGTGCTTAAACAGACATTATTAACTCGTTTGCATGTATATACATATTAGCTGCCTAGCTTAATGGTTTTGACGATTAAGGACCGGAATGTACTTCAAACGTTTTTCGCTCACTACTTTGTGGCTTTCGAATATATTGTCTCCCCCTGCTGGTAATGCACGTATACTTTGCAGTAATATCAGGTTGCGTCGTTCGTTTTGTTAACACTTTATAACACAGCCTGCGACTGAGGGCATACTTCCCCAGTAATGAAATGGAATTGCAATGTATTTTGTATGACATTAGAATGTAATAATATTTACATGCAAATACATGAAGTTGTGTGCACTAGAATAAGTTGGTAACAAGTCAAATTTTTAAAGGAAACAAAGAAATAATTATAAGTAAGTAAATGCAAGTACATTTAAGTAGTGCATTTTAAATAGTGCGAATACTGCATTTCATGTAGCGAAAGTAATGTAGTGGAAAAGCCAACAAAATTTTCCCATCTTGCATCTTTAGTACAGTATACTTCCTGGGCACAGGCCGTGTTATGGAGTAGCTTAAACTTGCCCGACTTCTGGGTATTTTACCAGAAATTAGACGCATGTAACTAATTTTAAGTACAGTATAAGTAAAAAATGGAGACTTGAATAATAGAAAATCCATCATGCACATCAACGTAATGAATATTAAATAACAATGTGAAAGAAAATAGAAATGTAAAAAGGCAAGGTAAAGTCACTTCATAATAAGGCCGCGAAAATTACAGCGTACTTACAAGGTTGGACGAGAAAATACTGTTTGTTTTGCCACAAAATTACTAGGTAATTACACACGATTTAAAATTAGCAATGTAACTTTTAAAATGAAAAAAGCACTACTTAAATTTACAAACAGTAATTGTTTGTTTGTTTGTTTCCTGTATAAACTTTTTACCTCCTTATTCTAATGAAACTACCTTGAGGTATTTGTATGTAAATATAATTCCATGGTAATTTCAAATAAAATACACTAAAATTCCATTTAATTATAGGGAAATTACACCCTAAGTCACAGCCGTATTATACAGTCTTACCTCTTTTTTTTCTTGTGTACATTGTTGTCAGCTCTTTTACTTTATTTGTCTTTTTATCAGCCTGTAAGTCAGATGCAGCAAACCACAATGAATTTCACCAAGGTGTATTAAAGGTACTAAAGACGTTAAGAAACTGACTGAGTGATGTCACCACCCTGACCTTATTGCATCTGACTCTTTCCTCTCTTTCTCTCTCTCTCACTCACACCCACATATGCCCACTCAGCAGACTCCGGCTTTAATATTTGCCTTGGACAATGGTCCACTCATTGTCCACTCAAGAGTTTCAAAATACAGAATGATTATCATGTGTATAATTTTTTACAATTCTAATTTCTGGGGTATTAAAAGGTTAGATTGCACCATTAGGTTGACTGTGAGCACAGGTGCTGATTAAGTTGATTCACTGAGGCAATTACAGCCAGATCCCCTTTAATTACTGTGGGTTTTATTGCAACTGCGTGATAATGGTGCACGGGGCCTGCAGGAGTTTTAGATGGAGATGAGATTGCAAAGTATCACACAAAGACACAAATCTACAGGATGGAGGATGGAGAGTCGCACACATACATGCAACAGGGGTGGGGGGTGGAGTGACCTATTCGCCCACAAAAAATGAAGAAAAAAAAGCCCAAAAGGTTAAAAAAAAACCTCACTTTGCTTTCTTTCCATTTTTCTCAGGATTTATCACTCTTAGTCATACACATTCACTCTACTGTATGCCATCAAGCAGAGGAGTTGGAGAATACTAACAGAACAAAACTTTAAGGCTACACTATAGCAGAGACAGATGCTAGTTACAAACCAAAAATCTGGTAGAGCTAAGACAGATGGAGTGTGTGTGTGCATGTGTGTTATGCACTTCCCTAAATTCATAGCATGTCCTGCCACACACATTTCACACGCACAGACAGCCTGACAACCTCCTAAACTCCACTCCACCCCATTCCCTCGTACACACAACACACTTGCCACCCTGCTCGACACAAGCATGCAATAAGAAACAAGTCGACAGCTACACAGCAGGCAATATCCCCTCCCTTCAGCCTCGGTGCCTGTTTCGGATGCATCTGGTTAGTAAAAGCTGACAGAGGGCTGGCCATGCCTCAAAGGAGAGCAGAATGAGGAATTTCGGCGTTCCCCCACATCACCCCTGAGATGCAGGAAACACAGGAGCACCCCCGCTCCTCCCACCCCGAGCAGCCGCTCACACACAAACACAACTGGTGTACTCCTAAGATGCCCTGTCACCAGGAATGGAAATGGAAAGCGGCACACACATCCGTTATCTAAATGTTAACTCCAGTGCCCTTCTTGTTGTCACAGGCGGGCAAGGTTAGCCAACACTAGGTGAGAAGCTTTGCTTTGGGCCTCTGCCACAGAAACCCTTCCCTGTTGGAAGACAGGCTCAGCCTGATACAAAGCCACTGCAGCTTGCTGCAATATCATGTGTACATAGTGTTACTTTGCCTCCATCATGAACATCATGGAGGTGCAGAGAAGCACAGAGGGTATTTCTACTTAGATCTTTTGTGCCACTCACTCAAGTTCTACTTTATTTGTTAATAGTTTAAAGATTTGAAAAGAGGCAACGTGTGAGCTCCTCACCAAGCTTTGTTATTTTCAAATGTTTGAATTTATGTAGTAGATCTATGCAAGTCGATTTTCTTTTTCCAAAAGTTCCCTACTGACTTTGTCGCAAAGAAAATTTATGATGCTAAAAAGGTGTCACTTCAAGGAATTATGTCAAAAGGATTTACATTTGATTGATTCAAAGCAGAGGATGGCGTACTGCAGCTGACTCCAGCTGATGGAGAGCTCTAAATTTGCCTTTCTACAGTATCTTCTGTTGTCATAGTTGCTAAAAGACCTATACCTAAGATTTGCAATATTTTCATTTACTGTGATTTCTATTGTCCTTTTGTTAGATCCATCCATCCATCCATCACGTTCATTCTGGAAGTGGGATTTATAATAGACTGACAAATAATAACTTAGGTCCACGTAATAATCGATAACCCAGTGTTAATAAGATTAACTTTCTGGCACTGAAATAAGTCAAAATGTATACAAAATTACATATTAATAATATCACCAGTCTAACTTTTTTCTATTGTTTTGCATGCATAAAACATGTTCTCTTTAATTCATTACTGTAAGTCAGTTTTAAATAGAAAATAGCACTGTTGGTAGGTATGCTTTCACTCTTTGCACTGAGTGAAAGCTGACTGTTTATGTTGTTTTTAATAATTAATCACTGACAATTTAAATCAATAACATGATTCCAATCTATTTCTGCTGAATTTGCGACATCTAACTAAAATAGAGAATGAACATTTTTTAAAACCACTTTAGAGCCTCACCAATACAAAAAATATCAATATTCATAATTACTAAAGCTCTCTACGCTACACAGCAACCAATTTCTGTAATTTGAACAGAATTATACTGGAATATGCATTATAGCAGAATATATTTTGGAATATGTTTCTTATATATGAAAGAAAAACATTCCAAACTGGGAGAATTAAAAAAAAAAGGTGACAAACATTTGACCTAGTATATAGTTAGGTCATGTTCACGGGGTGGAGCGCTCTTAAAACCTCTGCCCTGTGTGGTGCTGATTAATCACAACACCATGACATCTCTTTGGCTTCAGCCCAGAAGAGATGTGTTAGACATGCAGTGCTTCAGCACTTCTCCAGGAGCTCCTGTGAACAGGATAGATTGGGGGTTGAGGGTTTAAGGAGGAGAAGGGTGGAGACAAGTGGACAGTTGCAATGGACAGACTTGCGACTCTGAATACGGTCTGATGCAGCGCAGGCGGTATTTACGCTCTGACGGCTGCAGGAGCCGGGTATATTTAGCCGCCTTGAGATATCGCGCTGAGATGAGATTTCAAAGTGAAGTACCTGTTTGAAGATGCATGGCATTCCACAAGGGTGGGCAAGGGCTACTGGGTATAAATCTAGCACCCCTGCACCTGGCGTTAAGACAGGGAGGGAGTATGACACCTAAGATTTAGAATGTCTAACACACAAGCCGTACATGTGTAAACTACAGATTCATCCATATAAATTTACACACTTACGAATGAAAAGCACCAGACACATCACTTTTCATTATTAACGTCCAGACAGCTACATAGACTGTGGGTATTAGAGATTCACCTGTGTCTTTCCCTCTTTGTTAAATGTAATTCCCCTGAATGCTCCCAGTGTCATTCGTCATGGCCTGATTTTGGTTGGAGGAGATCCTGGGAACCGTGAGGTTAGAAGAAAAAAAAGAATGGTTATACATTTTGACACTGTGAGCGTGAGACTTAAGATTGCTTACGACACCCACCCAGTACTGTGATCACATGGCCATCTTGTAATTGGACAGGTTTACTAACTTTTACGGTATTGCCAAACTAGATCACATCCAATGCCCATGAGACAATCTTCTAGTTTATTTATTCTCGCATTAATTTTCTTTTGAGGAATGGTTCAAAAATTTAATGAAAATTTTTTAACAGCTCATCTCGCAGTCGTGATCCAGCTTTCTGTTCTCACATCCTAAATTTGGAGTGAGTGCCAAATCTGAAAGGTTTCCTCGTCCCTTGGGTCAGTGTAGGACGAGACCTAATCAGGGGTTTACTCTAAAGTCAAGCACGATCTTAAGATATGTTACCAATCCCTCTTAAGAGTTTCACACCACAGGCCATTTCCTCCTGCTGATGACACCAAAATAAAATCTTTATGGGGCGTCTCCATGTCTTTGTGTTGACCCCCCGATCCCCTCACACACACATCCATCCATCTGAGTAACAGAGGAATGACTCTCATGGACTCCCCTCTTTGTGAGGAATTTGCTCGGCTGCAGATTAGATTTTCAGGAATCTGCAATATGAGTGACACTTTAGGCAGCTGTGTTAAACAGGAAGGCATAGTGTATGTGATCAGCTTGCTTTGTAAAGCCACCGCTTGCTTATTGCATTTCCCCTGAGCCTCGGGGGAATATTAATCAAATATTCATACGTCCCCTGTAAATACTTGGAGAACACAGTCAGCCCTCAGACCGCTGTGCTCTGCGACACAAATGCTCTTTCATGTCTGTGACAAAAAAAAAAAAAAATCCCAAATGTCCCATCATCCCTCCTGTCCATTCAACCCTTCCTCTTCATCATACAAAGATCTTTTGCTCTTGCATATTTGATGTTCCTGCTCTGTCCAAACAGTCAGTTGCCCAGCCACTAAAAAAAGAAAAAAGAAACTTGCCACACAGATCAGACGGTGGATCTAAATGATGCCTTTATGCACTTTGCCATTGCTTCAGCATGGCAGAGAACAGATGGATTCTTCTTTCTGTCCCTCCATCCTAACCCTTGCCCCGTCTCCAACACAGAAGGGACAGTTTCCTCCTTAAAAAGCATGCCTCATCATGATACAAGAATTTGTATTGTACAGGAAAACAGTCCGGCATAGCTCAAACTAAAGGGGCAACAGACAGATTATCCATGGTAACAGAGCTTTGCACACAAGGATATTTTCTTTTCCTCCACAGAGGAACACAATTGCTGCCAGTGTCACTGGGTCACATTTTTTCCGGTTCCTGGTTAATGGGCTGTAGAGATGGTTAGCACGTACGATTAGTTTTAATCTACTACATTTGACTGGGAGAGAAAGGAACTGAATACATTTCAACACACCATTGAGGTTTGTATGTAGCACTGAATTTTATTTATTTTTTTGTCCTAGGATGGCTTAGGATTCTTAAAGTGAACAAAAAACAAACTAAGCAAAAGAAAGAAAAAATGATTTCAAGTTTATTTAACTTTTTTTGCTTGGCAGTGGTTAAACATTGTAATTTTACAAGTTAATTTATGCAAGCAGACAAAGCATGTTTTTAACAGATGGAATACTTCCTTCATTATCTATAGTTACTATGAAACTGTGTCACACCTGGTCTTACTCTATGCTGTAGAACAGAACGGAGAAAAGTGACATATGGCAAGGTGCATGGCATGAAAGGTTACAAAACTCCCTTCTGTATGAAAAATATCTCTAAAAAATGTGGAAATAATGGAGTAAAGTAGTATAACAGTGCTTATAGTGTTGACTTGAATCTCTACTGTCAATCCAAAAAAAACTTTTAGCAGCCTCTAGATTATAATTCCCTGAATTGGACTGAAAAGTCTTTTTTTAACGCTTTGATTCATTTGCTGTTATAAACATGTTAGCCACAAAGAGGTGATATCCTACAGAGAATCTTATTGTTAACATTAGATTTATAACAGATAGTGCTTTGTGCTTTATAAAACATGGCACAGTTAACCCCTTACCAAATCCTAGTCCCTTTCACTGTGATGCAAGCAGGCAAAAATGCACAAAGGCAAGCAAATACACCATACCATGTTGCAAAGACAAAGAAGTTAATTATAAAAAAAATATTAACAGTGTTTTTAAAACACTCCTTCAAAGCATATGCTTCTGCATTCTGCTCTTCATTCTTGTTTTTTGGCAGAGAGGTTTGAAAAAATTGCTCTGCCCATCTTCATAGACTGCCTAGCTTATACTAATGAAGACTTTTACCATACCTTTTAGGCTACTGCTACCTACACTAGTTGCAACCCTATGATTTTAAAAAAATAATCTAACACTGATCTTAGTTATAATTACTACTTTGACATGGCGTTCTCAGTCCTAAATTCACAAAACTGAGGTGTGAACTTGACCTGGCGATCATTATAAGCTTCTGATTTAAGGTGCAAAATCTCAAGTCCTCTGAAATCTGATGAGTTCATAAAGTCTCTATTAAAAATATGATAATGGTGCAAAATGAACAGTGCTCTCCCAAATGCTTCCCTTTGCTAAAATACCACTTCTAAACAACAACAACAAAATGTTGGGTCACTGAATTCAGTAGAGCACCAAAAGATGTTCCAAGGCTTCCTGGCATATTATTCAACATGTTCACATTGCCTACAAACATCAGGCACCAGTTTGTACAAATTCATCAGTAAAGTGTCCCGGATGCAAAAAACTGTATTCATGTAGTTCCATAAACCTCTATATCGCATACATGAGGCTTTGGACTTTAACAAATTTGATTAATCAGAAGAGGACTTGTTCTCTGTACTTTAAAAAAGGGCTGTCAAAGCAGCACAAAGTCCCCGACGGTGGTGACCGTCCTCCGCGGGTCACGGATGAAGGGCCACTCTCTCTTTTCAGGGGTCAGGCCTGCCGACAGGTCGTAATCTCTGCCGTGACCTTGCACGAAAGTGAACGCGGGGTATTTCTCCTTCGCTGATGGCTGCAGCAGCTGGAACAATAAAGCAGTGTTTCATGGCTTTGCTTTTAAAGGCTTAGGATCTTCTCTCTGAAGATGCAAATCACATTCATTTCACTTAAAAGAAACGTTTTTTTCTAAATTTAAGGAGGACGGATTTTGGTTTACAACAACAAAACGACTGGTGTGAGAAGTAAGAATTGAGACAGATTTGTGGCTAAATGGTGCCACCTGCTGGCCAACTCAGGTTAGCTGACGGATATATTTGCCAGGACAGGAAACAATGAATATACAGCAGTATTACAATAACAATAACAGCATGTAAAATAAGGAAAGAAATTGTGAGGAATTGTGTAGAGTCACAGTAACTATCAAGGTATCCTTTGCTGTGTTCTCACCTTAGACAGCTCCTGACTGATCCTCTCGTAGTCTTGAACACTTCTGGAATAGAAACCAACGGTACAGCTCGGGTCCATCTTGCTGAAAGGCATCTTCTTTGGCGAGGGGCAATGATATGACTAGACAAAGAGAGACAAAATACATGAAAATATTCATCAAGCTGAAGGGCCAGGTGACTGCGGGGCATACATACACACCATGACAGCATCGACACCAAATAAGATGTATTCTGCGTCGCATGATGAATGCAATCCTATTTATCTGCTGTCACAGCATCCGAAATTTAACACCTTGTCACATTGTATACCACGGCGCGCAAAAAGCATAAAACAAAGTTTCGGCACAGTGCCGTGTGCCGATTTGTACGTACGGGCCCTGAAATATTAAGGCTCGCAGCTCCCGAGCCCGTATTTGCCGTATTTCTCTTAAGTGGCAGCTTCAGTTATCCGAGCGGCAAATAAATCAGCAGATGGGGACTCTGTAATTGGACCGAGTGCTGCTTTAAGATTCATACCCTTAAGTACTAACAGCAACTATTAAATTCACATTACCGGGCCCCCCCAAGTCAGCTCGTCTGTGTAATTTCACATTACCTGAAGAGGGAAATCGCTGGTGCTGACATCCACAAAAGACTGACAGTAATGAGGGTCCATGTAAATCAAGCTGTCATCTGCAAGGACAAAACAAAAGACAAGTTATTCAAAAACATCCGATTATTACAAAAATGCGTTTCTCCCCCAATTTCTATGCAGAGCAGCTCAAAGTCACCACGCTTAGCCTACTGTTAGGCTTGTGGTGCGTCAAATATGCCTCCCAGAAGGTTGTTGCTTTTTAATATCCACCGGGGTGGATTAAATTCTACATAATCAGATGCGTTTGTACAAGCCCATTCTTTACACCCACAAAAAGCGGTTGTCATTTAATTTTTGTGTGGGGGAATTACTTTTACAAACACGCAATTATATTCGACCATTTGCATATGATAAATGCCGCGCCGAGGTGCGCCTTGGCAGGGAGAATGTATTGCTTGTCATTTAGACATCATCCACCACTGTATTTCAAATTGGTAAAATGTAAATGCGTAAATATTGACTGCCAAGATGTACAACTGAAGGTTCCTCCTGGCTCCTGAAGGTGATGAAGAGTGGCTCACTTTGGGGCTCAGATGAAATTTAATGCATGCCTCCTATGGAAATCAATTACGCCTCACAACTTGGGAGGTTTACTTGTGATAAATGGGCGAGGCTTTGATGGGTCAGAGAGAATAAAGTAAGCCCTGCTTCACTTGCTTCCATCTCCACTCCTCTCCGTTTTCCTCGCGCAAACAGGAATACATTAACTCACTTTGTCTCTTCACATAAGAAGGGTATATTATGCAAAGTAATTTGCTATTCGCACCAACCTCTCTGTGCGTCTTCTTTCCCTCGTTTCCATTACTAACCTTGAAATCCTACGAAGTAGCAGGCCTGTTTGGGCTTCCCTCCGATGATGCCTATGCAGTACTCCAGACTCAAAATGCTCTGAATGGACACAGAAGGACAGAACAGACTTAAGTTTCCCATCATCCCAGCGGCATAATCCTTTCTTTAATCTCCAAACATCTTTGTTCTTATTAATATGAATATAATATTTGTTTTGTAGGGTTTTTTTTTTTTAAACCATTCAAATCTAGATGCATCTTTCACCTTTGCAAAGTCAAAATACTCTGGGTTTGTCTTCTCCCCTCCGAGCCTCACAGGGACGAGGATAATTACAGCTCGGCTCTCCGGTAAGGTGGAAGCATGCGCCGGCTGGTCATTCTGTGGCAGAGTAGGGGCGTCTGGTGTCTCATCAGAGGTCCGCTCTGCTCTCGGTGCCCTGTGGCAATCGACGACATCAGCGCTGTATACTACAAAGGATCGATAACACAAAAGGTCAGATTGAGGTCATTCAGTCTGCTGTGTTTTTCACCAAAATCCATTTGGATGAACAGTCAGCAGCAAGCAGTCAGTAAACATTGTCTTTTTTTTTGCATTCCTGATTTTGTTTTTTTTGTTTTTAAAAAAAAATTGAACAAAAAACAAAAACAAAAACAAAAAGAGCTGCCACAGATAGGTGACCTTAAACAGTTATGCCACTATACTTCATTTAAAAAGGAGGGTGGCTTTTGGTTTTTTCCCCTCTGGTAAAGTCTTGTTTTTTATTTCATTATGACTTTGACTATAAAACTAAACAACCCTTTTTTTTTGTAAAGGGTAAACCATCTGTACCATCTTCTCTTGTTGTGATATCGCCCCCTGCTGCTGCTGCAGTAGAGCTCATTACTTTCGAAGTAGCGTCCACGTGTTGTAGATACTTTATTTACATTCATGTAACCAGGGGGACTACATGACAGCCATGTGAGAGACACTCAAAGATCATGTCATCACTGTAGTTAAGTTACTATCTATCAGGGGCTGGTCAGATATGTGGTCAAGAACACCGAGCACCTCTTTAGCCTTTTTAAAATGAAATCAAGTGTACACGTGTTTTTAAGAAGTGAAGCATAAATTCAATCTGGATATACATTTCGTTTTTTTATATCAAACTCAAATACACATTATTGACATAATGACACCAGGCTGTTTAACAAAGGGTATTCAATTCAATTCAATTTTTTTTATATAGCGCCAAATCACAACACCAGTCGCCTCAAGGCGCTTTATATTGTAAGGTGAGCCCTACAATAATACATACAGAGAAAAACCCAACAATCAAATCAGAATTCTATAACCTGCTTACATCCTATTCGTAAATGTAAATGCACTGAATAAAGAGCTACTCTGGAACCACACTGCACCTCTATAAAAGCAATGAGTTTCGGCTGTTTACAGGTCTGGAGCATTCAGTTGTTTTGTTGTTAGCATGTTAACACAATGCCAATGAGGAAAGACATAAGAAATTATCTTATAGAAGCAGTTGTTGCAATCTGAGAAGAATTGTAGGGATATTTCCAAACAATCTGAAATCCATCTTTCTATAGTAAGAAAGATTGCTGACAAGTGGAAGGGATACTTGCCAGTCTTCCCAGAAGTGGATGTCCCAGTGAATTAATGCCAAGGTCAGACAGTGCAATGCTCAGAGAAACTGGAAAAAAAAAACAATAGCTACATCTCTGACTCTACAGGCCAGCATGCTAAATGTTAAAATTCATGACAGTATAGTTAAAGACTGAACAAGTATGACTGGTTTGGAAGGGTTGTCAGGAGAAAGCCTTTTTTTTCTATAAAGAATACAGCAGCATGGTACGGTTTGCAGAGTCGCACCTGAACAAACTACAAGACTTCTGGAACATTCTCCATTTGACAGACGAGATCAAACAGAAGGTGTCTGACCATCATGCACAACTCCACTCCACTTTTTCACAGATGACTTCTATACTATGGTCTCACGGTATGGTCTCATTTGTCATGTGTTCATTTGAGATTATACTTCAAAGGATCAGGTAATTTTTATGTCACGACACAAAAAATCTTAGAAGTAAAAATGGTTGTGCTTTCTTTATCACATGACTGTCACTTGTATATATAATGCTAATCTGCTCATACTGTTTGTGCTAGTTAGCATGTGACATTTATTAAGTCTGGTGCATGCTAGTGTGTGCTGCTTTGTTTACAGATAGTTTGGGTAAAGAGTGACATAGAAATGCATGAAAAAAAATGGAATTAAATATCACAATCATCATGATCTACAGTAATTTTTTAAAATCCCCCCTTTTACTTAATAATAACAAAAAAATAATAGCAATAATTATTTTTTTTAATTACTCAAACTATGAATCAGAAAAAAAATCTATTGTATTAACCAGACTGAATTTAAAGAGCTGTTTTATCTGTGCAATAAACTGATTGTTTAATATCTCAGTCTCAAGAAAATATTTTTTTTTAAATGGCACAGTTAAAAATGCTCAAGGTAATGTTCCTGGATTTCACTTTCTGTCCATATGAAACAAGAGAGAATACACAAATTCTCATAGTATGAAAAGCAGGAAGCAGTAAAAGTTTGCATTTAGATAAATAAATCACCAATAACTGTCTCTCTTTGACTTTAGAATCAGCTCTCAAGTTATTGAGGTTAAGAAGAGCCAGGGGTGGGAGGTTATAGATTTGGAATGGATGTGTTTGTTGGGTAATAGACACAGTGAGACTACTGTCACTGCTTTACGCAGCTCGATCTCACGGCAGCAAAAAGATGGCGGAAAACGCAAGGTCCGCCTGGGCGCTGTGCCCAGTCTCCTGCTTCATCAACAGCAGGCTCATCTTTCATACCTGTGCAGTCTTGGGAGACATAGGCAGTTATACACGCCAAACCAGGGTCCATCGCTTCCTCGACAGCTTTCCTAAGAGAAAGAGAAAGGGAAGGAAGACAAGAAGAAGAAGAAGCAGTGAGGAAATGGATGAGAAATGGAAGTTTGTACCTGGAGGTTATGCTAACCCGACATCGAGGCTTTGTTCATCATCACATTGCAAAGTTAAATAGCAACAGATGGGTGTTTTAAACAGGTTAAAATATATGAAGATATTTCCAGATAATTACACAGTTGTTGATAGACACATATGGTCACTAGATTGTATACATTATAATTATTTCATGATGATTAATAAAAATTAAGTCTCCATGATTTAATGTAAACATGGGTTACATTAGATGATGATTCATTGGCACAACTGAATTTTGTGGAACAGCTATGCGGAGGCTTTATAATGGGTATAATCATTTTACTATAGGCAGTTTACATATGCACAATTAAACATACATTAAACAGGTTATTATTTTGGTTTTTTTATTTTTCAGCAGTACAAATGTTTTGGTGTAGTCTCCCTCCTCGTGCTGAAATGATTTACTGACCTCAAGAAAATGTTTATTTTGTTGAATTACTTTTATTTTATGATAAATTTTTATGTCAAGACAAACATGCATTTGTACATTTTCTTTCCTGTTACATGTTTTAAATCGTAGATTTTTAAAAATAGCTAACATGACTAACATGGCAACTAATATAAACTTCAATCAATAACAAAACCCTGTTATTTTTGTCCTAAACAAAACTAAACCATCACTGATGCATAGTCATGATTAAATCAATCAAATCAAATGGAAACAATTTTAAGTTCAGGACAAACTGTTAAACCTACTTGAGGATGTGTGCCACCACAGCTGGTCCGTACCAGTCCCCGGCCTGTTTTCCCATTGTCAGGCCTAAGCGGACGAGCCTGTGGAGGCCCAGTGGAGTCGAAGGGCTATCTCCAAACCAAGACACCAGAGTGCGGTGGTACATCTCCTTTAAATGTGCATCTGCCTCCTCTGCAGATCCAAGGGAAAGTGCTTGGGCCTGTGGTGATGAGCTACGTACAGAGGGTCCAGGCACACCTTGCAGGGAAGCCTCCAGAGAGGCCACCAGACGTTTGGCTGCAGTTGTAGTCCACGTCTCTGTGTCTAAAGGCTGGAGTGTCAGTGCTTCTGACCAAGTCCAGTCTTTGGACAAATATAACATATGAGCAACAATTAACATTTCCTCTGTGAACACAAATGTTACTTAAGTCTGTTTGGAAAAAGAAAATCTCAGAATATTTAAATTCCAAGTTCTGTAGACTTATACAAATTTTTCAGCATTCACCCAAATCTCATTCCAGCTGCGAAGCACAGTGGAGGGACCTTTGTGGCTTGGGGCTTTATTGCTGCCTCAGAACCTTGATGCCTTGCAGCCATTGAGCGAACAATGACAGCAAAACTGTATGAAGGATTTTCCAGGAGACTATCATCAGGAATCGTTAGACGATGCTACATGGCAATGACCCAAACCACACCAAGAGTTTAAACTGAAACAATTTTTTCGCAAGCAGCTACAGGAAATGTCTAATGGTGCCAGCTGCTGATAAGAGAAGCTCTAAAAGCTACTAAATTCAAGTGATTGCTTACTTTTCCAACCCCTACTGGGGTTTCTCTGCAATCTTCTCAAAAGCAGGGTAAAATAACCTACAAAATGTTACTTCCAAGGTGTTACATAGGTAGTCTGCACCATTCTAGCAAGACAGAAAATAGTTAGAGAATTCATACACAACACAGTACTTGCAGTGCAAGGACAGGCTATAGGTTTTTAAAGCCTGATATGAGAAGTAGAAAATAATAGAGTCTACTCCTTTGACCAACTCTTTATGAGGATCTTTGAACCTGATCATTCAACATATCAAACTTCCATTTAGAACATTAAGAACAAAAAGTCATTCAGACCTTGAAATTAAAGGTTTTTGCCCTAAAGAGTCTGAACCATGTGTGCTTCTGTAAAAGAATAGGTGTCATTCTGTTCAATTACAAGTTTGAGTGTCCCAGTATTTCATTTTAACTGTGCCTCAGCCTTACAAACAGGGAGGGAGCTGAAGGCGGGGAGAATGGGAGTGGCCCAGTCCATAAAATGGACCAGAATAGAGTCTAAGGCATTAACTAAATGACCTTGATTCAAAGTGAATCAAAGCGAAAATTGATCAATAAATATCCTAAAGTGGCCATTAGTCATTTTATAGAGAAATATTTCATTAGTGACATATTTTAGATTTGACAGAAGAACAAGTTTTAAATATTGTTTTCTAAATGGCTGCTTTAAACCGGCAGTCATTCCTTATGTAGACTAGAGCTGTTGGGAGACAATAGATCTTACAAAGATATTAAGAGTTCGCTCATTTGGATGCCTTGGACCAACTAAAAACTTACGAATTAAGGAAACTCTTCAAACTTAAAAGGAGTTTTTCAAAAATAACCATTAAACAAAAAATAAACTGGCATCTGTGTGTGTGTACATGTTTTGTACGTGCACTTTTTCTTTGTCAGACTGGCCTTTTATAAACCCTGCATGTGCACACACAGGAATTAAATAAAATAAGTATCCATATATGCTTACCACTGCATTATATATGCAGTACATATACACATACGGATCCACTGTGTCTCAATAGAGGCAGCTGTTACATGATAGACAGTATGGAACCCAGCCCAAAAAGCATCAGTTTTTTTGTACGTTTGAAAAGTTAATTTAAGCTTAATTAAAGAGACAAAAGATGTTATCTCACAGTTGATATCTTTGGAAAACAAAGAGCTCAGCAGTTTACACTGCAGAGATCTTAGCACAATAGAGTTGGTCTGAAACACAAACAGGTGAAAACACCAGACTTGTACACCTAAACTGCCAGGGCTGTCATCGGGTGAGACATCAGGTACATGCTGCACAAGGTCATAAGCCTATCTCGGGGATAACACATTCACACCTACAGTCAATTTAGAATCACCAATTATCCTAACATGCCTGTCTTTGTACTGTGGGAGGAACCCACACATGGACAGGGAGAACATGCAAACTCCACACAGAAAAGCCCCACGTAGCCAATGGATTCAAAGGCAGGTGCGCTAACCACTGCAACACTGTGCCGCTTGGGACCAAAGACATTTGGACAATGAACTAATTTGAATATTTAAACTCAGAATGATATATGATTTTTATTTTTCATAGATCTTGTTGTAAGGGGTTATACCGTAGCACAGCTGCAGTACCATCATTTTCCTCACCTCTTCCCAAGAAATGCAACATAAGTCCTTGAGCCAGCATCATCTGACCAGCCCTCAGCATGCAGCCCCAGCCACAGTCAGAGGTCAGCGTGCTGCCTGGCAGAGGGGAAAACTCTTCCCTGTAGGTGAGCCAGACACGGGATGCAAAATCCCTCCGGAAAGCATCCACATCCCCCATAACAAGGTCTTCAACAGAGGCTTCAGTAGGACTCTCTTCATCTGTGGCTAAAAAAAGATAACAAGGGATTTGCAGTTACTTTTTAATTGTGTCAATTATAATAAAATGATAATTTTAACTTTCTTATTGCCATTTCTTACTTGTGGCTCATACCAATTGGTGTAACTGGTTAGCGGAATTTATCTACAAATTCAATGGCTGTATCAAAGAGACAATCCTGCTATTTCACTAACCACAAATATGAGAATGATCTAAACAATATCTACTTAGATGTTGATTCATAAAAATTAGACAAGTTAATACTGGTGCTTAAGTTATTTGTTACATACTGTACATCATATATACTGTATACAATTTTTTTCAATAAAGTTGGGTGCTGGGTAAAGTGTACATAAAATAATTAAAATCATTAAAAGTGAGCCTATGATTGTGTGGGGTATAATTATGTGTGATTCAATTTTTTGTTTTTGTTTAGAGTTCACACAGTTTCCCATCTTTTGGGGAACCAGTATTGTCTGTGACTTTGTCATTACAGGGAATTCAATGAGCATAAAAGTGTCCATTTATTTATGTAACTGCATGTGTTCAAGCATACCTTCAGCCTTAAAATGGTAACATTTTCCCAGAAGCAGCACAGGAGAATTTCTACTGAATGACGTCTTTGGTTTGAGAGCCCAACCTACGACACAGAATAAACAGACATGTCATAGCTTCATCGATGGCGTGGTTTAACTGACACACCTATCCTAGGAAACTAATCAGTAAGTGTACTGGGTCAGTTCCGTGACTCCTGACTTCTTGTTAATAAGACGGAGAGCGTTCGCCATTGGACAAAAGTAGGCCAGTAGAGAGAAGACATTCAATACAATGTGGAAAAGTTTGATGAAGAACTATTTTAAGGAGTGACTAAGCAGCATAAGACTGTGTGAGTGTGTGTTCTGTTGTGGAGAACATGGACAAGTCAAAGTAACACATCAGTGACGCGTGCATTGAAAACAAAGCAGGCACTCAGTGTTAAACATCGGTGTGTGTGTGTGTGTAAGCCTGCAGCCAATTACTTACTGTACTTCACATTGTGCCACACTGACAAGAACTTTGTCTTCAATTTTTCCACCTCGTCGCTCCCTTTATTCTCCATTTGAAACAGTGAGGGAGGAAACCCATTCCCATTCAGCCACCAACTGTTTTACGTGACGCACACACAGTGTTAACTATACAGTATGACTTCGAGGTACAAAAATGACACGAAATTAAAGCTTGCAGTGAGCACATCGCTTCATTTTAGTTTCCTCCATCCGGTCGTTTTTCCCTCACAGACGCGTTGCAGCTCCGAGTTGAAACACGCCAAAAAGACAATAAAGATAATTTAAAACACAGTTTGTCGTCCAGTAGTTGCTATGTGAACTCGCACCCCAAACACGAACACCAATATTTACATTTTGAGGAAGTAGAAACAGTGAAGTCAGGTGATCTCGCGGTGTTTCCGCTGGGAAGAAGTAGTAAAACCGGCGAGGGTTAGCCTGAAAAATAAGTCCAGACAACCCGACAGGGCGGCGTTAAACGCGGTTTCCCACCAGTAACTGTCTTTAACTCCACTCTGCTTTGTTTGGGTAGTTCTTTTATTAACAACAAGCGCTCACCGTCGTACAAATGGGCAGGGCGTGGTATAAAAAAAAAGTATTTTAATTACGTCGTTATTATGGCTGATGTTCATTTTCATCTTATTTATTTATTCAGTCCTTTATTTACCGTTTTTATGTCTTTATGTACCGTTACAGCAATATACAGTAGAGATTTAACCAATGTATAACAATCAATGTTATACAGTTATGCTGATAATATTACATTTTTCTCTTTCTCTTACAGAAATTAGACTATTTAGTTTAACTCCTGTTACTGTTAAGACTTTTAGCAGTTGCGACTTAATTATTTTAATAATGTTGAAAAATGGTTCTCTAAATTTAGGTGTTTGCTTTTACTACAGCGTACTGCAGTCTATATTTAAACATTTACCGTAAACCGATTTTCAGGAAATAAAAACTTTGAAATGGTCTTTTTTTAAAAAACAAAAAACTTTATTCTATTATTTCACAAAACCTGAAGACAACATTACTCAGTGGCTTCTAAAGTAATCCATATGAAAAAGATGATGATAAAATGTAGTCTCTTTTCTTTTGAATGTGTTTCATTTGCATTATCTACAATGGACAAAGTCTTTATGCTATTTGTTTTCATTTTTATGATTATTCTGATTATTGTTTAAGGTTGTTAAGGGCGACAATGAAGTAGTTCTTTTTTCATATATATATTTTTCTCAGTTATGTCCCACAAACTTCCAGCAAACTTCCAGTCCTTTTTAAAAACACTTCTTTGTTTAACTCATGCATATAAATAGGCATACAAAGTAACTTTTACTCAAGTATCAAATGTTGAAGTTTAGTACAAATGTGAAGCACTTTACATCAATATTTTACTTTATATTTCTACTCCAATAAATATTGAGAAGCAAATATTTTAACTTACAACTTATTTTATAAATTATTATTATCCATTAAAAATATTGCTGCTTTGCCCGTGAAGACACAAAAAATTCAAGTAAAAATATCTGACATGTATAATCATGCAAAATTATCAGTATTATTTACATATTTCAGCTTCTTATAGGTCCTGCACCTGGTTTTACTATCATTTCGTGATAACTGCTTTTCCCGATAATTCTCAAGTGTCTTTAGTTAGGAAACATGTTCAGAACTGCGCTCTTCATTAATAGTATTTTATCCGTAATCCTTCTTCCTTAACCCATCTGAGTTCTTTTTGAAATGAGAATGCGCAAGAACTTTTCATTGGGTGTGTTCTGTGGCACAGCGTTACGGTCATTACGGTAATGATCCATTCTCCTGTTTTCCCGTTTTTCCCTGTGGCCGTATTGAGTGGAAAACGGAGTCTGCCTGCTGCCTGCCTGCCTGGGAATTTGCTTAAGCACATCAGCGGCCACTGCCATGGCTGAACGCCGCGCCTTCGCCCAAAAAATTAGCAGGTAAAGACTTAACATACCGCAACGTGCTCGCAAAATGCCCACCGAGGACTTCCATGTAGGTCGCCCTCAGACCAATGCTGAGGGAACCCTATGAAGGAGGCCCAGCCGCCAGCGCAGCCTTGCTGCTCTGAGCTAGCCGCTTGTTAGCTGTAACGGCAAAGATGCTCAGACCCACCCAGACAGACAGCGACACTGCTAGCTGCTACTGTCCTTTACTAGTGAATACTAACAAAGGGGTGATATCATATTTATGTATGTGTCCGGGGTGGAGAGGAAACATGCTTTCAATAATTATAATTACCGAAATGAACGTAGCTACTGTAAATTGATAACCGTTAATTTTGGACAAGTAGCTATCTCGCTTACATTAGCTAACGATGGGCTGCTAGGTACTACTGGCACTGGGAGAGATGTGCCTGAACTTTGTTATGTTTGAAGATTGACCTGAAACGAGACTGCACATTTATTACTTGGAACAAAAGCCTCCCTCCGCTGATATCAAATACTGATATTATAATCTCTTCCCCGCCCCTCAGACAGATCAAAGTAATCTCTTTAACAAAGGGCTTTGTGCAAGCTGTCAAATGCCATCTTCCCAGTCAGTGTTCAGATAGCTGTACAGTACAGATCAACAGAGACGTGTTTAATCACTGTTATTGCTGATCAATTAATGTGCGAACAGTGAAGGCGTTTTACAAATTGTTGAGCAAGTATATGCATGCGCGGCTGCTGGTTGACCTGTTCTCTGTGTGGTGCTGTTAGATGAGATAAGAATTTACATCTCTCTGGAGAGCGTTTCACTATGATCCACAGTGAAGGGAAAGATGATTACATAAGACCACAGACATGCTCCTGAGTGTTGTCTATTTTAAAATCGATAATCTATTTGAAGCAAGTGTGTTTTCATTATTGAACTGTAGTAAGTTCACTATCATTTTGACATTTTCCCGTAGAAGTTGTTTATGTCCCGACTGAAAGCATATGAATCTACCATATATTAAATTTCCATCGTATTATTGGAACTTGACATTATTATTAAATTACTGATCAGGTGATTCTGAGATGCCTTTTGGATGGCATGCACATGAGCATACAGAGTAATATAAGATAGTATTTATTAAGTCACAGCCCTCATTAAGAAAACTGTGGCATTTAATAACATTTTTCTGGCTCAGTTTAAGTAGACAAAATAGATTTGTTGTTGGATTTGGCTGCTTTATATTGCAGTTGTGATATTATATCTGTAGTATGGGCATGACAGGCCTCAATAAAAGCTGAAATGGTTCCCTGTTAATCTTCTCACAGCCTGTTGGAATGCTTTTTACCATGCTGAAATTATTCACCTAACAAAGGACAAGAGTTCTCTGCTGAACTTGTTTAGCTACACTATTTCTTTTTAATTAAAGCTATTATCACATATTTTTTTGGCCTTTTGAAAGGGTACAGTGAAGAGTGACAGGAAAGCAGAGGTAGAGAGAGAGGAGAAGACAGGCGGCAAAGGCTTGCCACTCTCAGCCACGGGCATATGGTCGCCTGCTCATCCCAGTGAGCTAAACTGGCGCCCACTATCACATATTTTAAGTCAAATTTCCTCCTACTCAGAAAGCACAGTCCTGCCTCAGGATTGTTAAACTATGATTCTTCTTTTGCTTCCACTTTCTATTTTGCGCCTGGAAAGAGAAGTTGTTGCTTTTACTGTCTTTGTCAGATATCCTGTTTGCTTAATCAAGTTATTCCTCTGTGCAGTGACCAGTGCTAAGTAAAGGTCTGGCAAGAGGGCTCGGGGAGCAGTGTGGAATGTGTTTGTCAGTGCAGCCTTGTGCTTTTTCTCCAGCTGTGACAGCACAGCTCTGCAGAGACCTCCTGATCTCTCCCACAGAACATAATCTTGTTCATCTTAAGCTGGAAAGTTGGGTCATGCTGCTTTTGTTTTGCTTTCCTGCTTAAAATGATAACTGTGACATTTTGTTTGTAATCTTGTCTGATGCTCATGTATTAAAGGAGTGGAGATGATCATAGCCGATTTAGAAAATCGGAAAGGGATGTGACTTTTGTAATGATCTCACAGACTCAATCACAAGTGATCTGTCTTCACAATTGCTGTGATTATGGGCCAGTCTAAAGTCATCTTCAGGCTAGTCGTTATGATACAGCTTTTAGAATGAGAGTGGAGAGAAACAGACACATTAGAGAGTTTGTTGCTTATGAGGAAAAATATTACAAAAAACCCCCATCATAACCATGGACACTCTGCATTAGCAGTGTAAGATAACCTTGGCCCTTTAGTTTGCAACTTTTTTCCTTGGTTTTAATTTGTGTCTCTTTGGGCCTCTTGCTGCATTGTTTTTCTGTTCAAGGCAAAAATCTTTAAGTGGTTTTGGTGGTTGCTGTGATTTAAAGGACCTTCGAATGTGCGTGGCTGCAGCCACAGTTGAAGACTGAGAGTTTTGTGCTGACCACTGAGGTAAAGGGATTTTTTTAAATTAATTATTTTCTGCTGTGTATTGGTGTAATACATGATGCTGTCTGAGCTAACATAGTGAAGCTCAGCAGAGACAGAAAGAGAGTTAAAATACAAAAAATGTGATCCTCTGTGTTAGTTTTACATATCCCAGTGAGTTGCTTGAAATAGCAACTGCATTTAGGTAGTTAGTTGGACATAGGCAAAATCCTTCACCATGCCTTTTTTAAATCTTTTAATGTATCTTATGAGATAACCCAAATGATTCAATAAAAAAGCCTACATTTTTAGCTTCTCAAGGAATTTAAAATAAATCAATATGCCATTATTGCAATCATGCAGTTTTTTTATTTTTATTTTTTCACCAATATGTCAACATTAAAGGCATTAATAAATATAACTTTGACTTTGTCAGTACTCTATATCATTGACTGAGACAAATGTCATACTGGATACTGTAGTTAATCTTGTGTTACATAGCTGATATAGTGGTACCAGTGTTGTTAGTGTAAATTTTGATATACTGGAGGCAGAGCGAAGTATGTTTTCCACATAAACATGATTGGTGCTAGAATTGCATTATAAAATTGAGAAAAAAATTATGCAATCGTATTACCTAATGTTGTATAGGGGAAATAATATTTTTGTGATACATCCAGCCCTCTTTATTGCACTTGGACCGCGTGGGACATTTTTTTTTAATGTAGAACACTGACTGTACCAGGGACAGTCACATACCATACATTACTTGAAAGGTCTCACTGTACAATAAACCTTTGTTGGTGTTTCTGGGACAGTCCCAGCAAAAACCTCTGAAAGGATATAAATACATTCACCACATAGTGTCATATTTGAGATTACTACTTATAATACTTCTGTGGTTGTAGCGCTGTATTTTCCCAGTGCAACCACTGTTGTTCACAGTTTTGGATGAATCAGAGCTTGCACTGTGAAATCACATGAGTTCAGATGTAGCTTCTGTCATTCATTTCGGCATTATTTTGCACATTGTTTTTTTAATTTATGGGTTATTCCACTAAATCTACAATGGCACCACTATTGCAGAACAATATTTGTATACAAGAATCCATTTCATATGTTCAAATGTTCGAGAATATGAAAAACATATTCATGCTTTGTTATATCACTAGTAGTTATATCAATGTCCTTGGATATTTTTTTTTATTCTTAAGCTGTATACATAGTTGAAGCTATTCAGTTGTGGCACATCACTTTGAAATTGCCAGCTGGTTGCTTGTGGACATTGCAGGGTTCGGTTGCCCAGGTGACCTTCTAATGTATTTAGTAGCAGGTCATATGTCAATCAGCTGTATTTTTCACTCTCGTTAGGAGTCTCTTCAGTTGCTTGCCTGAAAGTTTATCGCAGGTTTTTCCCACTTCATGCTGCTAGCAGATATTTTGCTTGAAGTTACCAAATATCATTCGCTTTCTGTAATCTCTGGCTGTCACGTTGCTGTGAATTGCTTGCAGTGTGTATTCAGCTTTACACAGACACATTTCCATCACTGGTTTGTTCTGTTGTTCTGTTTTAATCACACCAATACTGGGATCTGTCATTCATGGCTGCTTAACAATATTAATCATTAGATATCATTAGATATTTCAGCTTAGCCTTACAAGTTGAATCTCGTCCTTACTGTGAGAAAAATACTGGGATGGTCTTAATGTGATTCTAAATACTAATAAGCCTGCAATATCTACTTAATGGATATCTGGAGAGACTTCTTGCATCAGCTGAATTATTTCTTGTCCTCTTTCTACCTGTCACTCCTCTGTTTGCAGGACTGTGGCAGCAGAGGTTAGGAAACAGATAGCTGGACAGTATGGAGGCTCCCCACAGCTCTTCAAAAACCTCAACGTCGGAACAACAACAAGTAACACAGTGAGTAGTCTGAAAGGCCACTGATCATTCATTGTGTTTACATGTAAACAGTTAGTAGTTGCTTTTCTTCAAATGAGATGTTTTCTCTAATTGGGGTCAGGGGTGTTTTGTGTTGGGTTTTTGGTGTATGTGAAAAGCTGCACAACTGTCTAGCAGAGTGCCATGAGGGATAATTATTGATTGTCCTGTTCACCACATTATGCCTTTTTACACAGACATTTGAAGGTGTTGGTGCAGCACCATCATTATTATCCCTTTCTGTTTTGTATTGTTATTGTTCTGGCTTTGAGCTTTGAGCTTTGAGCGTGACCTAATCGTTGATTGTAAAAAAGATTAGCAGGTAAGGCATGATAGTATTACAATGATATTACTGGTGTATAAACTGTTGTGCCTTCAATTCCACAACAAGGTCATGTTATCTAAAATCAAATGCTGTAGGCAGTATCATGCTACCTTTATTTGGCTCAGCATCTGTAAAAAAGGCTCATGTTTGTTAAAGGAGTAGTGTCAATTGACCCTGAGTACTCCTGAGCCCAAACACTAACACATGGTCCCACCTTCACTACTTAATTAGGCTACAGTTGGTCTCTAATTAAAACTGTGAAAGATATTTGTGTTCAAATTCCTCAAGAGAAAGAAAAACAAACATGCATGCACACACCCACACACAGACACGCACAGACAGACCCTTAAAATGAAGCTGCTAAAACAGATTCTCCCTGGGTTCCACTTGTAGAAGCAGGCAAAGGCTGCGTCCACACTAGCACATTTTCATTTCAGAATGTTTCATAAGGATTTTCATCCACATTAAGATGCTGAAAAGCATATGACACCACTTTTCAAATAAAATGTTAACATAGAAGCAGAAGACTGGTTACTTAGCTATAAAAAATATTATGGTGGAAGAACAGCACTAACAGAAAGACCAGCGAGTTTTTTTGTTTGTTTGTTTGTTTTTGCTAGGACGAATGGCAAGGTGCAAACTCAGAATTAATAAGCATAACAGCTTCTAGCTTAGACAACAAGGTTAGCAACACCTGTGCAAATCAGAGAAGCAGACAAAGTGACTTATAATTAGCATGTAAAGTAATTCTAGACTTGATTATATTATCAGAAATTTCAAACTGAAATGGGGTTGGAACCCCTTTCAGGCAAGATTTCTGTTTTAGGGGCCCTGAATGGTATAGAGATGCGGGCACTAGAAAGAATCCCAAGTAGAGGATGCAGCCATAGGTTTTATTCACATATATAGTGATTGGCTTGTTTTGCGTTGCTTTGCAGTTAACTGTAGGTCTGGTTGCATATCTTGTATATTTTTATCACTCCTTTGTATGTCCATCAGCAGCTCCTACAGGTTGTTGCTTTTCATCGCCACAAGTTACAAAATGAATTTCATTGACATACACAGTGTGTAGTTACCACATTACTGCTTGTATCCTCCCCTGTATCAGTGCAGTAAGACCCATGATGTCATTAGCCTGTGATAATCTGGCTGCTTATATCAGCTTTGAGGACATTCTCAAATCCCGCATGGATCTTTCTTACAATTAATTTCTTTGATTATGAAATTAACAATGATCTGAAATCTAAAACAGTTCCCCTAACAGAATTGACATAAATCACCTCATATTTTATCTATTTTTGCAGAACATGGTGCACTATAATAGAGTGACAAATAACACCAGCTCTCCCTTTTTTTCTCAGTAACTGCATTTGTAAAGCATTTGCTGAAAAGTAGAGGCGACTTTATTAAGACATTTGTAAACAAAGACAAAAAAAGTAGCAGAGCTGTACTTGCGTGTATGCCCTTAACAGCTAATTAACTTCTCCCATCCCTCTGATTTTCTCCCTGTCACACTTTCTCATCGCCCACCAGGTTCCGCTCACGGAGGCGGTGGAGCCGGTGGATTTTGAGGAGTACCTTATCACTCACCCTCCCATCGTTGAGTCAGGTCCCCTGAGAGATCTGATTGAGTTTCCCCCAGATGACATTGAGGTCATCTACACACCAAGGGAGTGTCGCACAGTGGTA
>NC_031981.2:33162186-33169686 GCF_001858045.2 Oreochromis niloticus | reverse complement strand
TATACTGCCTTTACCAGCGAAATCTGGTTAACAGTCTAGGATTATTTTAATTACATAAGCAAGATTTGCACATATTATTTCATACTCTACACATATAACTGCACGCTAACCACCAATGTCCATCATTCAATAGTGCAATGAAGGTTAAATTCAAACTACAAAGTACAGGTAGACATCAAAAGGTGTTTCATCCAGATAGTGTCAGGGATTAATTAACCTCTATGATCACTTATGAACACATTAACATACAAGAAACAGGACCAAAGTGGTCTTGTCTGGGCCTAAAGAGGTGGAATAAAGCCATTACATGGAGAAAAAAAACCATCACTGTAACAACACTGTGGGCCAATTATGTTTAACTACTGCCTGTGGTCTGTCACAACTGGGTCACTCCATGCCGAGTGAAATAAGTGCATGTGTGCGTGTTATAGAAGGTCTGCTCTGCACATGTGTTGTTATGTGATGACAATATTTGTTCCATTTGTTAAGGAAATTTAGGTTTACAACTCAAACTTATCTAAAGGGCTTTAATTTTTGCTTTGTTTGTTTTCTTAATTAAATTTGACTCTGAGTTTTAATAATTTATTGTCTGGATCAGTTTCCAAAGCTGGGAAGGCAAATATAAAAAAAAAAAAACCCAAACAAACCCACCCAAAAAATAATAAAACTGTAACAATAAAAAGTAAGTAAGGTTTCCAAGCTCAAAATGCTTTATTTCTTTGGCTTTGGGAATCGGAGTGTCAAGTTTTTCTTTCTAAGTCTGCTGAAAAGTACTTTGAAGACTTGGTACTTCCAGCCTCCAATCTTCCCCTGGCCTTTTACTTTAGAAGGAACTGGGAATTTAGCTTGGAAGACTTCTTTTGGATGTTTACTTGTGGGGATTAAATGTTGGCTTTTTAAATATGGCTGTGGGATTTAGTGGTGGTTGCACCTGAGCGCAGCAGGCACTGCAAAGTGTAAATTCATGGGCAACAAGGCATGAAAACTTGCAGATGGGCCATGGCAGTTGGGGAGTCCCCCCTCCTCCTCCCCAAGCATTTCTTGCTAAACAGACTCGGCATTTATGGTGTGACGGCCAGTGCTTCACTATTAATCCTCTCCGAGAACAGCTGATCATACTACCACATAATCTTTACGTTCCAACTTATCTAAAAGTATTGTGTGTTCCCACGGTTCTATTATTTGAGAAAATACACTAAAAACAGATGTATGGATTCAGCATTAAGGGCCTATACGCTGTGGGGTGTTGGATAAACCTCACAGAAAATGAGGGGGGGAAAAAAAGTTCTGAATACAGGCAGCAATAGGAAGACGAGATGGAAGTGTTGAAATTGTCATGCCACACATAACGTGACGAAGTGGAGGGCATACGCAATGACAGAACACAGCAGAGAAGAAGCTTGCAGATAAATGTGAACTGCTCATCGGTAATGGCGTTTAAACTCCCACCAGTAAATGTTTTCTGAAGTGATGCAACAACATGAAAAGAAATTTCTCACAAAGAATTAAAATCCACAGGTCAGGTAAGATTCAATATTCCAAGCAAAAGCACAACATTAGCAAGCCGGGGCCACACAGATGGCATCAAGCAGCATCATAAAAATCTGAAACCAAACAAAGGCAAAATCACTCTCGTGCACAGCAGGTTACTTTGTATTTTATACAAGTTCATGGTATTCAGTCTCTTCATGCAAAACTGTGCGTGCACGTGCGTGTCTACACCGGTACAGATCAGGTTTTTGCATACCGGTACGTGCAGGCCTGTCATGCTGCTATGGCTATTTTCATCTGTTAATTCGATGGGTATGTGTAAATGAGTAACTGGAATTTCAGTTTTCCACCCACAAATCCCTGAAAATTTTTTTGGCTGATCATGTTTCTGCGTCGTTTAATTATGCTAAACCTCAGAGACCTGTCCAATGCAAACAAAAATTGTCAACCACAACAACAAGAGGAGCTGACAAGCTCTGGACTCACTTTTTATCCCATCCTGGAAAGTATACATCAAGACATGCTTATGTAAATGCAGACACTGATTTCGAAAAGCTAAAGGGAACAAGAAGAGCTGTTTGGAAAAGCAGATATATAAAATAAAACTGCAGAGGCTTCATGCATCATATGGTCCACTCAAACCCAGACACAGTTCTCAATGCACACTGTTTTTAGTGAGTTATATGGTTAGTATGGAGCCTAGAGAGCCTGGCCAATATTAGCTATTTGCAATCTTATCAGTTTGAGCATTTATAACAGCTGATAAAGTAAATAAGATACAGGAGAAACACCCTTCAACCATGTCAACACGGTTATGCTAACATAATAACATAACGTGATGGTAAACTTGATCATTCTCCACATTATGTAGCTTGTCCACTGCAGGGCACTCTGCAACTTTCCTGTTGGCAACGCCAAGTTAGTCGAACATGTCTAATAACTCGTTTTATTATGTTTTTCTCTTTTTTTATATAGATACACTTATGGCTTCAATTTCTAAATCTTAGGTGACATCTTTCAATTTATCATGTTTTCAACATCTTCAGAAAACTTGACTTCTGACCTTGACTTTGAGGTCAAGATAACGAGATTTAAACTCATCTGAGATTTTTAGTAGATACACCTATGGTATCAATTTGAAAATCCACGTATTCAAAATGTTGGGTCTCCATGCTGCTTGGCAGGCAGGCGACAATAACCCATCCACTGTTACTCTAAGTGTGTATATCAGTCTTGCTTTTCCCAGGAACTCTGAACATTTGGAGGGACCAGGATGTAAATGAAGTTCCACTGAACTATCCAAAAGGTTCTAATAAAGAAAAATGTTTTCCCCCTACATACATAAAATATACAAATTTACATTAGCATACATTCTGCAGTTTAAACAAGCAAACATCTAAAAGGAACCTTTGAGTACCCTGAACAAAGTTCCTGGGACTAAATGCATTGGACAGTTTGGGTGAAAATGTGTGTGTGAGAGACAGAGGGCCTCTCAGGGCCCATTCAGAAAGCATCACCCTGCTTCCAAACATTCAGGAATTATTTTCAATGATGCACAATAGGGCGTGGGGGTGGAGGGGACACAGCAAAAGAAGCAAGAGAAAGAACTGTCACTGCTTAAAACACACCATTGATGGCGGGAAAGAAAACAAATAAAAAAGGGAAACCTGATCCAAACTACAATTTGCTTTGAGATTTGGCTCCTCCATTCAAAACAGCATCTTTTAACAAGTCACAATCTTTGCAAAGCAGCGAACAATCAAAAAAGCCTAGGTGCAGTCCGCATGTCAATACATCCCACGAGTATCCTGATGTCGCTCTAGCAACTACAGCACATTCGCTTTTTATTTTTTACTTCAAACACACTTCTAATAATCCCCACATTGTAACTCCGATAGGAAGTACTTTTAATCTTATTTTGAGCGGAAGATCAAAAAGTGCTTTTTTTTAAATTTAAAATAAATAAATAAATAAATAAATAAATAAATAAATAAATCTTTTTTCTCCTCAATCGGTGAAGAAAAACACAGTGCTTGCTGTTGATTCCCTCCCCATTTCCTCACCCTTTAATCTCCCCTCGCTCTCTTTATGTTGACACAGTGTGAGCGCTAGGCGATAATGAAGTATCCTGCAGGTAAAACATTAGTAATGTGTGTATCCCCAAAACATAGCCTCTGCCTGCATATAAGATTATGCTTTGCACCAGAATTTCTCCTGATAACCAGCATTACTGTGCAGTGGGTATATCATCAAAGAGTGCCTTATCCCTCCACCACCTCACCCCCATCATTCTGCGACACATGACAAGCAAAATCCCCTCAAGGTAAAAGACCCGTTTCACAGGCTTAAGAGCTGGCGAGGTGTGTGTGTGCGAAGGAGATACATTGTGTGTATGAGTTTGTGTGTAATCTACATGAACAGCTTCATTCAAAACAGATGGAGGGAAGATGACAAACACAGAAAGATAAAACAGAAAAAAGGGAAACCCCCAAAAAGCACAAGTAGAAAACCAAGCACCAACCAGCTGATTAATAGTTTTTTCCATTCATTGTGAATAATTCAAACAACTGATCAATTATCCACAATGTTCATGGCAATTATTTCGCCATCCACAAGACTTAGATCCTTGAAACAGGAGGAATTACATCCTGGATGAAACATACAAATATAGTTACTTGTTGTTCCTAGAGTATTTAAAAGTAGAATGGGAGGGAGAGCCTTCAGTTTTCAGGCCCCTCTTCTGTGGAACCAGCTTCCAGTTTGGATTCGGGAGACAGACACTATCTCTACTTTCAAGATTAGGCTTAAAACTTTCCTTTTTGCTAAAGCATGTAGTTAGGGCTGGACCAGGTGACCCTGAATCCTTCCTTAGTTATGCTGCAATAGACGTAGGCTGCCGGGGATTCCCATGATGCATTGAGTTTTCCTTTCCAGTCACCTTTCTCACTCACTATGTGTTAATAGACCTCTCTGCATCGAATCATATCTGTTATTAATCTCTGTCTCTCTTCCACAGCATGTCTTTCATCCTGTTTTCCTTCTTTCACCCCAACCGGTCGCAGCAGATGGTCGCCCCTCCCTGAGCCTGGTTCTGCTGGAGGTTTCTTCCTGTTGAAAGGGAGTTTTTCTTTCCCACTGTCGCCAAAGTGCTTGCTCATAGGGGGTCATATGATTGTTGGGTTTTTCTCTGTATTTATTATTGTGCTATCTACTGTACAATATAAAGCGCCTTGAGGCGACTTTTGTTGTGATTTGGCGCTATATAAATAAAATTGAATTGAATTGAATAGTAGATTTGGTATTTAGATGCAACACAAGCTACACGATGGATAAAATTTTAATTTGTGTCATGGAAACAGTAGCTAACATTTTGACACTTTTTTGTGCAACTATTCAAGAATGGTTGATTTCAGTGATAAGGCACACACAATTGAAAGCACAGATCTCAGTAATGTAATAACTGCTCTGATATTTCACACAGCTGGCTGTAATCATCAAATTAAATTAATAAAAAACAGTGCATTTCAGCTTTGGTCCATCCAATTTGTGTAGCCTCAAACGGTTTTCCATCTACATTATCATTTTATCATTTCAGATGTATTTTTAGCATCTGTATCAGTTGGTATTTTCCTCTTGCTAATGATGCTGAGATGTAAAGTTGGTTTACCGGAGGCTTTCTGAGAGTTTTGCCTTTTTTTTTTTTTTTTTCTCACCCCCGACATCTTCAAAGACTTTACCCATCTGCTTTCTTACAGCAGGTGCTGGGCCAGAAACTCGACTTTCTCAGATGACAAAAAAAAAAACAAAAAAACCAAAAAAACAAAAACCTACATTTCTCAACATTACGCAAAAATACACAGGTTTACTCATCAAACCGGAGTCACCGACAGTTCCTACTTTAATCAAACTAAACTTTCTGTTTCAACGATGAAACACAACAGACACTTGAGTCACAGAAAAAGATGGAACGACAAGAAAAAAAACCAACATCACAACGGAGCAAAATCCAAACACGAAATATCGTCTGTCTGTGTGTTTGACTGTCTGTCTGTCTGTCTGTCTCTTTGTCCGCTCAACTCTTCCTAGACCATTATGAGTATGGTGACCAAACTTGGCGCACAGGTATAACATAGGCCCCTAAGGGTTTTTATCTATATCAGATATTACAATGTCATTATGTTGCCTAGCAACCCATTTTTAGCATTTATGCATCAATTACATCTTATAAAAGCATTCTATCATTTGAATTTCATGATAACATCTCATTTATACCCACATAGATGGAGTTAAACATGACATATAAAACATGCATATGCTAAAATGGCTCATTTTTAGCATATAAACAACATTTACCATCCCTTTTGCCAACAGCACGAATAGGCTAAACAACACAAGAGCATAGGGAAGTACTCGTGAAGCATAAGTCAGAAATTAAAGTAGGAGCATTGTTAGAGCTCTTCCCCCAACTACTTAAATTCTGTGTAAAAACTTATGATGAAAACTTTTGACACGCTGCACTTAAGGGCCCCTATCTTGGTGTCAGCTGAGCAGACTGGTATTAGCGGCCATGTTTTATTCATCAGCATTCTTAGTTGTCATTGCATATGCCTTATCCTGACTGCATGCACAAGGCAACAGAGCACACGGTGAAAAACAGGATTACAGCAAATGTAAATAATAAACTGGAAGCACATGAAGATATTCGCTTAATCTGAGTTGGGGATTAATGTCATGATACCCTGTCAGACATGGCTGGGTTGGGGGAAGGGCATAATAACTACAACACAACAACACAGACAACGCATAGCTAAATATAAGCACGCACACACACACACACACACACACACACACACACACACACAAGCGGTGGGGAAATAGGATTGTAGTGTTATCGAGGTTTGACTTTGAACAATATGTGACTTTGCAGCTGAGCGGGCAAACAAAACCAGGTAATCTTTCGGAAATGGCACAAGCTAATTCTGACAAAACAGACACAAGGGGGAGGGGGAGTGTAAACACAATGAAATAAGTGTAATGATACCATGAGAACTCACAAACTACTGCAAGAGAGTCACTTTGCAGATGAGCAGGAACCACTTTTGGATTTCCAAAATATGTAAATACCTTATACTAAGCACAGGGATCAGCCATGTCTGACTGATATCAGTTCCTAAAGCTAAAGATGAAGGCGTTTTCCCACACTGCAACCAAACAATTCATAGACAGTGTAAAAAAAAAAAGGAAGTAGACTCTGGGTACGAAAAGTGAAGCCAATGCTAAAGTGCCTTAAAAAGGCACCGTTTTTAAAAGCCACCAGATGGCGATACCTGTGGTTACAAAAAGACGTTTAGTCCTATAGAAGCTACGGGCAAACAGCTTTCTGATTTAGCCTCTGTAAAGACCTTCCTGATCAGTTTATGGGCCAGTTGCACATTTCAGGTCACAGTAAATAAAACACTGAGTCCATTTTATAAAGTTTGGTCACTGTATGTTTCAGAGAGGATCATCTGTGGTATGCAAGATTGCAGATGTCATCAATCTCAATACATAAAAAAACAGTCACCCAGCCACTTCAACATTTCAATGGAGGGCAGAGAATGTTAATCAAAACAGTAAAACCAAACCAATAAGCTAAATTGAGATTTGACAAATCTTATCACGCTCCACCAGCTTCAGTGGGTTCCTGTTTTTACACTCTCTAATCACTCCCATCCCCACAAACGAATAAATAAATAAATAAATAAATAAATAACACATGAATTTGGGTTATGAAAGTGAAAAAAAATCAAGAAATTTGCACCGATTATTTTTGGAAGAGGCAATGAAAGGAGAGAAGGATGTGTTACCAACCAAACTCTATAGCTCCTGTATTCCCTACCACATACTTCCAACAGCACACAATCCTACCTGCTGAGACACAAACTAATAGGATTGTAAGTACTGCAAACAGACAGTAAAGTCTCAATTTATCACACACACACACACACACACACACACACACACACACAC